>NW_027527955.1:523867-527080 GCF_008692635.1 Crocuta crocuta
GCAAAAAAAAAAAAAAAAAAAAAACAAAGCCACAGACAAATCTAAAAATCAGAATCTCTTCCTTAGAGCAAACCTATCTAAAATAATTAAAAATGTACAAAAGTATTCTCCTTACTGGTTTTGATATTTACACATTTTTATTTCAGCTACATTTATAATTTGGCATTTTTCTTAGGAAAAAAATTAATATCCACCTGCTTTTAAAGAAAAATATAGGCTTGTTTTACTGTGAGCTTGTGCACTTGTATCTATGTTATATCCAAGGCATGTTGGGTTTATTATTAGTATTCAAAATGTGTCTAGGTTCCTAGACTTTCTTTAAAAATCTTAAACTTCTAAGAATAAAAGTTAGAATTTGAAATTATTTTTGTTTTCTGAGAAATTTGTTTTAGGTTTTTAAAATATTCAGTTTTTATTAAATGAATTCAATTGAGTATTTTTAATCGTAAAATAAAATGCAGTTATTTATGAACAGTTATTTACAAACTTTAACAAATAGAAGATTTTTTAAATATTTAAAATTTAGTTTGAACTTGAAATATTAAAATTTTCTTCATATTATTTTAAAGTATTATCCTAATACATTTAGCATGATTTTTATTTTGCATTTTAAGCTCTTTTATATAAAAAACTTAAGTTACCATTTAAGTGTTACCTTATGTGTTTCTTAAAGAGAAAGAATATATGAACTCACTTGACATGAAATATGGTTAAAGAGAGCAGTCTATTTCTTTGATTTAAAGTCTTCCTTCAGTTTATATCCTATGCATGTCTGTAATATTCAATTTTATATGATTTTTAAGAATAAAAGTTAAAAAGAAGGTTCTTGGGTCTGATACACTTTGTAGAGGTCATCTGTACCTTTAATTCTTTACTGTACGGAATTGCAATATAACCAATTTTAGTATAATAAATATACAGTAAAATCTATATATGTAGTATAAAGTATATATGTATAATATAAAGTGTTATATTGCTTGTGGTAATACATTTAATTGACTTTGTAAAACAAAATTTTTATGAGATGAAAAACATCCATTACTGAAATAATGTTTTAGGATTCACTGTAATGTAATGGTGTTCTTTAAACTAAAAAAGAAAGTAAAGAAATTTTAAACAAATGATTTTTGTTCTTTTTTTTCTAAGTAAATGCCATGTTTCAGATCCACAGTCCAACCTGATAAATATTTTAACTGTAATTCCTTGGAAATTTTTATTTTTCAATTAACCGTTACTTTCAATTGCTAATTTAACTCTTTATATTTAAAATTATTTATTTTAAAAGTTTGACATATTAATGCTTTGATATCTTATTCCTATTTATAAAAATAATAATCATTTGCTATATAATTAGTGGAAATTTCTCACAATAATATTAATAGGCAGTTAAAGTAATTAGGCTATAATAAAGAAAAGTCATTCAGAATTACATAAGAGCACAGATTGCTTTTTAAATTTACATAAATATTTGTGATAGATTTTTAGGTCAGACCTAAACAAAAGGAAAAAGTAATTATGCTTTATCTTTTCTTTTCTGGCCATGATCACCCTTGAGTACCACTGATCCCTTAGGATCAGTGATATTGACTAACAAGCTACAGACATTAACTGATGAGTAAAGATAACATGTCTTATTATAACTTTGTACATGTATTTTATCATGAATTTATTCACTGGGTATCCTTGTTAACCAGACTCAAGCCACCTCCTCCCCAACAAGGTTTTTGTGGATTAATTACAGATAATACTACAAATCAAAACATGGGCTTCTATGGGAAGTTAAAAGCATAAAGTGCCCACAATGCTACTGGGTAACTACAGGTTGCTACTTACATAAAAAATTTGCTAATCTTCAAAAAAATGAAGTCATTGAAAACAGGGCCGGGAACAACATTTTGAAGTCAGCAGTATTTGACTGCCCCCTAATGGACAAGTTCAAGCCTCAGGTTGGATGCTTCTTTTTCTAAAAAGTGTCACTTCTAATTGGTTGCTGTGACTTGAGAAGAGGTTTTCCAACTAAATTTTAATTTCACACAGTTACATCATGCTGCTAGTAGCTGTGAAAATCAATTATATTGCGGGTCAGTCATACAGAGAGGCTACAGTAGCACCACTAATGAAAAAGAAACTTACCTGCTGGAAGTCTGAATGGAGCCCACTATGAGGAAGAAATAAAATATCAGAAACCCAGAAGTGAAAGCTATTTGAGATGTGTTCTCTCTAAAGGCACTAACTAAATACATCTTGCAACAGACACTTATTCATTTGTTTATCTCATTGTAAATAAATACTGACAGATATATTAAGAGTATTAATGACTCTTACGTAAACTAACAATATTGGCTGTCACCTGAATTTTAGAGACAAAATTGGTTTTCCTTCAAATAAGTTAGTTTTGAAAAATGGAACACTTTCATCCTAGAAAATTGTAGCTTTGAAAAAATTCAATAACTAAGAATAGTTTTTGTGTACATAATTATATAATGATAAATGTACAGCATTTTTTGGAATATATATGTATATATGTCTTAAATATATGTATTCAAGAATCCAAAATGGATTGGTTTACTTTTTTGGTAAATATATAACTTAACATTCATCCTAAAAAATTAATGTGCTTGTTTTACATGGGAAATACTATGGAATTATCTGGAAACAGAAAATACATCCGTCTTTTCTGCTTTATTCACATGCATCAATTTCTCACCCCATACTTCCAGTCACTGAGTGTGTATGGGTAAAAACTAAGTTTGCTGGGTGTCTGGGTAGCTCAGTCAATTAAGCATCTGATTTTGGCTCAGGTCATGATCTCATGGTTATGAGTTCAAGCCCCATGCTGACAGCAGAGCCTGCTTTGGATCCTCTGTTCCCTTCTCTCTTTGCTCCTGCCTATGTTTTACACTCTCTCTCCTCTCAAAAATAAATAAATATTGTTCAAAACTTTTAAAATTAAGTTTGCAATAATTTCAACTGTGTTAAGTGCCTCAGAACATGCTCCCAAATCAAAATGAAATGATTGATTTAATGCTCTTGTGATTAGACAAACTTTTGAATGTTCTAAGATTAGAAAGACAGAAGAATTAACTTTTTAACCAAGTAAAAAGCCTTTAAATAAATTCAGTGAGACTGATAAAATGGTAGACCACTTGTCTTAGGCTACTCCTCCTTTCCACTATTCTGGCTTTTCATCATAACCTCTGTTCCTATTTAGGC
>NW_027527955.1:527235-618408 GCF_008692635.1 Crocuta crocuta
CTCCTTAGATTCAACTCCTGTGATACTTAACTCCTTCTTCTCCTCCCCTTTGCACATCTGTCTCAGATGCCCTGCTGGCCTCTCTTTCTGCTGTTTCTACATCTTACCCTCTCACTGTGGTCTCTTCCAGGTTTCCTGGCCTCTGAGACCTCTTCTGTCTTGTCTTCCTGCCTCGACTTTTCAACTCTCTTGCTTTTTGAGTTCTTACCTTCTCCAGCTCAAGCTTCATGCTTTTCACATTTCATACTCCCTAATTCCCACACCTGCTCCACTTTGATGGTTAGCATCCGCATCGTCATTTCCCTTTGGAATCCATTCGCCCCTGGATTTCCTCCTTCTTCCTCAAGTATTCCTCACCTTTAATGGCCTCTTGTCATTCTTGAGCTTTCTCTCCAGGTCTTCTTGTATCTGTCTTGCTCCTTTTGATACCCTGGTCTCCTTTCTGTTATTTGTGTCTAGCCCCAGCGTCTCCTGGCCTGGCCAGCAGTCATCATTTCTGTTGCTCAGATTGCTAGAACATGTGTTCAAACACAAGCAAACATGTACTATATCTTGTCATAACTTCAACCCCACCTTGCACTCGTTTGGAAGTCCATGGTGATTTCTCCACAGTTCTGAAATCCAGAGAGCTCTGAAAACCGAGAGTGTGACCTCTTTTGCCAACAAAATGTGGTTAGAATTGACAAAAAGCTATTTAGAGTCTTGATGTATAAATTTACTGCAAAATGTCATACATTATGATATATAGATAAATATTAATGTGTTTGATCATGTGATTTTGCCCTAGCCCCAGCAGAGAATGTTATGTCATTATAGCCTAAACATCATTTAACTTTCTAAAATAAAACCAATTATAAATTCTGAAATATATTTCTCCAAAGGGTTTCTGTTAAGGCGATATAGATCTGTACTAGCCATCACCCTATTCAGATTATCAACTGTCTGTCCAACATTTTTCTCACCAGTAGTATATGACTTTTTTTTTTTTTTGTCTAGGGAAGCTCTGTATTACTAGAATAAGTGTTTGATGAGAGACAGACAGACCACAGGGAAAGAGAGAGAGAGATCGTTTCAACCAATTTTCTTTTTCTGTGGTTCCAGTTCATTTTTTATTTAATCTGTTAAGATGTTTTTTAATGTTGGTGACTATTTTTCCCATGCCAATAATTCCAACTGTATTTAAATATGTCTGTTCTCAATTTATAACTTTTATTCTTACTTCATGATAGTATTCCTTCCATTATTTCTTTGAGAAATAAATACAGACTTAAACTATTTTTTAAAGCACGATCATCTAATTCTCCAGGCATGAATTCTCCCTTTTTTGGAGCAGTGCACATTTTCAAAAAGCCAGAAGGATTTTTCTCCTGCACACCTCTGCCTTTGAGGGATCAGAATTGCTGCAATATAGCCCATTGAGGTGTTCATATCTGAGCTATAGTTTATGCACAAATTTCAGGGATTTTACCTCATGGGTGATCCAGCTCCAAATCTCAAGGCGCCACTGCTGCTTTCACTGCTGATGTGGGCAGGGTGATATCCAATTCACAACCTTGGGTGGTCAGGCAGAGCTATTTACATTCATTGTCAGGGGCTCAGTCCCAGTACACGCTTCTGCAGGTCCACATACCTGCTGGCCCAGCTTTCACATACAGGCTTGGAGCCCAATCCTAATGCCCTTCTCATCCCAGCTCTCTACCCACCTTGGGGGCTAGCTCCTCTCACTCTAGTGGTTTTTTCTCTATTCATGTTCTGTGGAGAGTTCTCTCTGCTATGAGCTTAACATTTTTGCCATAGACACAAAATAAGATGGATATCATGTTTCTTCATTAAATCATTAAGTGTATTATGGGGAGTGTATTCAGAACTTGCTCACAACAGGTCATCTTGATACAGATGTTCAGAAAAGAAGGTAGTTTTCATTCTTCACATTTTGCTTTATCAAAAGTTGGACACTAGTGGCCACACACCAGAGATTTGGAGTGGCCAAGTGAAGTGCCATTCAAATGTAGAGGGTCAGGGTCAGGGTAGAGGAGGCAGCAGACCAGCAAGGATGTTAGATTTAGGATTAGCAGTACAGTGTTCAAGTCACTGCCTTATCCTTAGCAGCCTTTGGCCTTCAACGTATCAAATAACTTCCTAGCCTCAGTCATATTGGTATAAGTGTTGGTTTCTAAGAACTAATCGTGATGATGTCAAAGAAATAGATTCTAGGATTCCACCCCCAGTAGATTCAGTAGATATAGGCTGGGGCACACGGCTCTGCACAGTATAGAAGCAACCCAGGTGATCTGATAAACCTGTCCTATGGATCGCATTTCTGGAAACAGTGGTATTACATCAGCACGTCAAAATATAAGTAGGCTTTTTTCCTATAAGAAATGCTAATTCCTTGCTGTACTCTTTAATCATATCAGGATGCTAATTGGGCTCACCCGCAGTATTTAATGTATTAATTCAACTTGAATTTTTTTAAATTTTGAGGATGGTAAGAACAAATGAAATATTTGGCAAGGGAATAGCTGAACATATGTTGTCTAATGATCAATATACAGCCTCTTAATGGGTAGCATGATTCAAAAAAGTATAATTAATATGCAAGTTTAACTGTAAAGGAGTACCACTCCTTTTTTTTTTGGAAGAAACTCTAAACCTATGATACAAATGGTTAGGGAGACATCTCTTCTGATTTAGAGTAAGATCCTCTTTTTCATTCATCACCTGGCTTTCATTGTCCACATTTTGTTTGATTATGGTGCAGCCAGTGGACACTGGGCTAGTTATTTGCCTGTAGGAGGACAAGAGTGCTGTTCAGGGATCTCTGCTCACTCCCTTCCTGCCCCTCCTCTCACCCACTTCTCTGTCTCTTTTTTTTTTCTTAAGTGTTTATTTTTAAGAGAGAGAGCGTGCGTGCACAAGCAGGGGAGGGGCAGAGAAAGGGAGACAGAGGATCTGAAGCAGGTTCCATGCTGATAGCAGTGAGCCTGATGTGGGGCTCAAACTCCTGAACTGTGAGATCATGACCTAGGCTGAAGATGGACGCTCAACCGACTGAGCCACCCAGGCGCCCTTCTGTCTCTTAGTCACATGCTTGCCTGAGATTCTCTGTCTCAATCAGATAGGATAAAAATAGTACATCTATTATTGTAGATATTTCTACTCTTAATTTTCTGTCATGTGGATTCATAAAATATAAGAAATTCAAAAGATATGGATTCACTTCCATTCTTCTTTTGAGGGCCACTGCAAAAATATTCCCTCAAAAGTCTTAACTTCTATGGGAGTGAGATAAGAGAGTCTTTAGGTAAACTTAGTTATAGTCAAGAAAAGGATAATATTCCATGCTGAGGGTTAGTGAAAAACTCTGTTCCTTCGGAAATATTCCTTTATGGCTATTTCCTATTCCCCACTTACAAACACCACTCTTATTATAATTAACGCTAAAATTATCTACTTGGAAAAGTAAGTGCCCCTCACTAAGAGCAGGGTTTTGCAAATGCAATGTGATTTTTGTCCATTGTATGAGTGGATTGCAAGAGTTTTGTGAAAAGCAAAGCATGAGGAAATTACTTGTACTATAACCTAATTCCCAGGCATAGAGCATATACAATAATAAGTCCATGGGGGCCACCCTTCCCCAAGTACATAGAATTTACCTGGAAATTAGGAGATACCCGACCATCTCTCCTCTTCCATGGTAGGTAACTTCAAGCAAAAATGTCGACATGAAAACCCCCTGAAGTATTGATATTAGATAAATGAAAAAAAAAAAGAAATGAACATAAAGATTTTAGATGTACCTAACCCATATGGATGCCATATGCACATGTACACTCAAGTTTGGCCAACACTTCTGACATGAAGTAGCTATGTGCCCCCAGTCCACATATAGGAATTCAGGGAACATGGCTACCCCTGAAAATGTTAATTCAGTTTACATAACAATTTTGAGGCATATAGTATGTGCTAAAAATGGAAAACTTTGTTAGGCAGTGAGGAATACAAAATTGGTAAAATAAGTTCCTCTCCACAAGTGGGGCACAATACAGTATGGGATAAAGTAAAATATCTATAATAATAATACATATTAAAATATGTATTATATTTTATAATCATAAAATATCATAATTAGAGATATATGTAAGATGCTTTGGGAGAAGAAAAGAGGTTAATACTTGTAAGGGATTTTAGAGGGGATCCTTAAAGTTCTCACAGAAATAATTTTTGAAATGGGTATATAAACAGTGAGGAAGGGAAACAGGAGAGAAATGGCATTTTGGATGCAGTGAACAGCACATGCTGAATGAAACCTCACTGTCTTATTACCACAGAAGTCAGGGCTGCCAGGAGCATGTTCCTGACAGAGTCCACAAAAATTATTAAAAAAAATAAAGGAGAACCATTCATTGCCTTTGCTTGATCTGAAATCACTTTGATTTAGTTTGCTCATTTTCAATACCATATTGTATGCCACTGATAAATATACCACAATTTTTACCAATTTATTTTTTAAGGATATTTGGGTTGTTTCCAGCTTGAGGCTGTTATGAAGAATGCTTCCGTGAATCTTCTTGTCTGAGTTTCTGGGTGCACATGTCCATGCATTTCTATGGCCACAAGCCTGCAAGTAAAACTGCAGACCCATCAGGTTTTTAAGGCTTCAAGTTTACCAGATAATGACAAATAGTGTCCCAAAGAAATAACTCCAAGGAACACCCTACCAGTGTGTAAGAGTTTGCACAGCTTAACATCCTCACCAAATAGTTTACGACGGTTTTTTTTGAGCTTATTTATTTATTTGGAGGCAGGAGGACCAGAGAGAGAAAGAGAGGGAGAGAAAGAGAATCCCAAGCAGGCTCCATGCTCAGTGCAGAGCCTCATATGGGGCTTGATCTCACAACTTCAAGATCATGAACTGAGCCAAAATCAAGAGTCCCACGCTTATCCAACTGAACCACCCAGGTGCCCTGGGGATTTTTAAATTATAGCCATGCTGGTAACCTGTAGTAATATTTCTTGTAGTTTTAATTTGCATTTCCATGCTTACTAATGTGATTTAATGCCTTTTCAAATGTTTTTTGGATATTTGTATTATCTGCTTTGTTATGTGTCTGTTGCCTCTTGCTCATTTTCTGTTTATTGTTCGTATTTTCCTCATTACTTCGTAGGATCTCTTTCCCCCCAACATACCCCTGCACACTCACACATACACACTCACACACGTAAACGCACATACACATTCACACACTCACACACATATTCTAATTATAAACTTTCTGGAATATCTTCTACTCTGTAGCTTGCCTTTAAACTTTATTTTTTTTTAGTTAAAAAATTTTTCAAGTTTTATTTAAATCCAAGCTAGTTAACATATAGTGGTAGCTGTAGTAATGTAGTGTAGTAATGGTTTCAGGAGTAGAATTTAGTGATTAATCACTTACATATAACACCCAGTGCTCATCCCAACAAGTGTTCTCCTTAATCCCCATCACCCATTTAGCCCATCCCCACTGAACACCCTGCCAACAACCCTCAGTTTGTTCTCTACATTTAAAAGTCTCTTAAGGTTTGTCTGCCTCCCTGTTTTTATCTTATTTTTCCTCCACTTTCCCTATTTCATCTGTTTTGTTTCTTAAATTCCACATATGAGTGAAATCATATGAAATTTATCTTTCTCTGATGAATTATTTCACTTAGTATAATATGTTGTTTCAAATGGCAGGATTTCATTCTTTTTGATTGCTGAGTAATATTCCATTGTGTGTGTGTATGTTTGTGTGTATATATATATGCCATATTTTCTTCATCCATTCCTCAGTTGATAGACTTTTAGGCTTTCCATAATTTGGCTATTGTTTACAGTGCTTCTATAAACATTGGCATGCATGTGCCTCTTTGAATCAGCATTTTTGTATCCTTTGGCTAAATACCTAGTAGTGCAATTGCCGGGTCATAAGGTGGCTCTGTTTTTAATTTTTTAGAAAACTTCCATACTGTTTTCCAGAGTGGCTGCACCAGTTTGCATTCCCACCAAGAGTGCAAAAGTGTTCCCCTTCCTCCGCCTCTTGGCCAACATCTGTTGTTTCTGAAACATCTTCTACTCTGTAGCTTGCCTTTACACTTTCTTAATGGTATCTTTTTACTTTTTTTCTAATAGAATTTCTTAATTTTAATATAGCCTAATTTAGCTTTCTTTTCCTTTACAATTAATGTTTTTGTTTTCTATTTTTTATATTCTCCTTAAAAGTCTCTACCCCAAAGTCAAAGACTTTTTCCCATATTATCTTTCAGAAACTCTATTGTTTTACCTTTAGTATTTATATATAATCCACCTAGCTGTGCCCACCCCCAGCCACTGCTCTGTAGTGCTACTTGTTCGTATCTGTCTGTCTTTTTCTCAACTTTCTATTCCATTCAATTAGTCTATTGTTCATCCTTTGCCCCATCTTCACTCTTTGCCTAAATTATTATACCATCTTAGTTTAGAGGTAAGTTCTCTTGCCTTGTTCTCCTTCTTCCAAACTGACCTGGCTCTTCTTGTCAGAAACATATGCCTTTTAGAAACAACTTATTCATTTCTACACAGTGTACATGCACACTGCTGGATTTCTATTGTAATTGCTTTGAAGTTGTAGGTCAATTGGGGGAGGAATTAACATCTTTAAAATATTAAGTCTCCATTTATTTAAGTCTTTAATGTCACTCAATAATTTTATATACTTTGCATAAGTATCTTGCAGATTTTTATTACATTTATTCCTAAATATATGACACTGGTGATGTTATAGCAAAAGCTATTTTTTTATTTTATTGTCTAATTATTTGTTGCTGACATACAGAAATGACATGGATTTTCAGAAACTTTGCTAAATTTACTAGTACTAAAAATTATTTTGGATTTTTATGTTCACACTCATATTATTCATAAATGATGACAGTTTTATTTCTTCTCCTTCAATATTTAAACCACTGACTTACTTACCTCATCTCACTCATTTGCTAAGTCCCCCAGTATAATGTTGACTAGATATAGTAACAGTGGACATTGCTATCCTGTTCCCAATCTCAAAGGGAAAGCCTTCAAAAATCCACCATTAAGCATATTATATATTGTTGGTTTTTATAGATATCCTTTATTAAATCAAGTAAGTTACCTTCTATTATTAGTTTGCATAGTTATGTTAAAGTCAGAACCTGATAGATTCATCTCTGGAGCCCTTGTCATAAGCAAAGTTAATGACGAATGGCAGACCAGGCAAATATATTTGTGAGTTATAGACCAGAGGGCTAAGCTCTCTAAAGAATTCTGGTAACATTGCCAGATTCGATTTTCTCACACATAGTTCCAAACACTGTGTTCTGGGCCACTGCTGTCAGTGGAATGAAAGTTTCACCAGTCCACGAGCATAAACAAGTTAGTATTTTTCATAAAGCTAAGTATATTCCTTTTAAAGATTGTCTTTTTTCCTGTGGATTTGTTTTTTATAATTTTGAATGATAAAATATTATTTTTCTTATAAATCATTATTATAATACATAGTAATTTAGGGTTTTTAATTTTTTTTCTTATTTGACAAACTAAAATATTAGTAACTTGTTGTAGGTCCCTCTACATTCTTCAATTGATTTGATGATCTAAGAAATCTCTGACCAAATGTTTATCAGCGATCTTTAGGGTGTTGACAAAAAAAAAAAAAAAAAAAAAAAAAAGNGAGCCAGTGCATTGAGATGGGGGTGGGGCAGGACCTTTACAGAGTATGGAAGAGGAAGTAAACCAAGGCAGTGAAACATCACAAGCCATGGGAAAAATGGTTTCAGCTTGGTGGCTGTAGTTAGGCTGTGTCAAATGCTATAAAAATTTATGTAAGATGAAGACTATAAAACACCTACTGCATTTCGTAACAAAGGGGACATTAATGACTCTGATAGGAGACTTTCAGCAGAGTAGTAAGGCCAAGACCAAATGCTGTGGGTTGAAGGAAGGTTGGTGATGAAGTGGAGACATTGACTTGTTTGATTTTTCTGAGAAATTTAATTTTGAAGAGAGAAGTAGATTTCTTTCTTTTTAAAAATGTTTTTATTTATTTCTGAGAGAGAGAGACAGAGAGACAGCATGAGCAGGGGAGGGTGAGAGAGAGAGAGTGAGACACAGAATCTGAAGCAGGCTCTAGGCTCTGAGCTAGCTGTCAGCACAGAGCCTGACGCGGGACTCAAACCCACCAACCGTGAGATCATGAACTGAGCCAAAGCCCAACACTTAACCAACTGAGTCACCCAGGCACCCCGAGAGAAGTAGATTTCAGTTCTATTGTGGATATAGTAAGATTTGGGTTGATGGATTGGTTGGTTGCTTGCTTGACTGGTTTGTTTGTTTGTTTTGAACATGAGAGCTACCTGAATAAAATTAACATTAATTTAAAAACCAGTGGAGGGGCACCTGGGTGACTCAGTTGATTGAGCATTGGACTCTTGATTTTGGCTCAGGGCATGATCCCAGGGTTGTGGGATGGAGCCCTGCATCAGGCTCTGGGCTGAGCATGGAGCCTGCTTAAGATTCTCTTGCTCTCTCCTTCTGCCCTTCTGCCCTGCTTACACACACTCTCTCTGTAAAATGAGACAAACAAATAAACATTAAAAATATTGTTAAAAAATAAAAATATAAACCAGTGGAGAGACAGTATATTAAAATATAGGAGACAGATAATAATTAACAGAGAGAGATTTGGAGAAGATGAGGTTAAATGGGATCTAGAACACAGATGGACAGTTTCACTACGGGCAGGAAAAGAGACCTTATCCTTTGTGCATCAAAAAAAGAAGCACCAGGGCCTCAGCTGAGTATGGTGTGGCTTTTACGTGGCTCAACACCAACAGTCTATTGAATGGTGTCCCATGTTGTGTGAAATACATCCTAGCCAGGCACATGCAGCAGTCTTGTGTGTAGGTAAATCTGTAAGTTGATGGAACTAGAATTTGGGAGAATTGCCACCAAGAGGAAGAATAGCTGGTGAAATTCCCTTGACACAGAGTAGTCAGCAAATTTGGGATGAATTAGATGAGAGACTGGAGAAGGGAAAATGGACCACTTCCTCTCCTCTCTACATTTCCTATGCCAAGTTTCCATCAGGCTTCATCTTCACAGGCACCTTTTCTGTTCTTCTTCCTTTTACCCACCACAGTGATCATTCTGTGAGTTCATTGTGCCCAGGCAGGTTTTAGGAATAAGGTAGCCTCTCAAACTCATACAGAACAATGTAGTTATTTAAATACTAAGAGACAATATTTTAACCTAAAATAATCCATCTCTAAAGGTGAAATTTAAGCAGTTTATTAGTGGGTAGCACAGATGTTTTTGTAGTAGAAGTCTTCCTTGTGCCCTTCTATCCCTGATAACCCATCAAGGGCCACAACATTCAATTTGTAATCCACATAAATGCACCTGGCAAAGGGAGACATGGAGCTGAAATCCATTCCTGTTGATGATGGTATTGACAATCTGAAGTTCTTGTTTTCTAATTTAAATCAACATGTGTTGAGTCAATACTTGTTCCAGCTAGTTTGACATTGTTTCCTCATATCTGTTTGTTTCAAACATTGGACAATCATCTGAAGAGGGAAATGGGGTGACAGTTTCTGCAGAAAATTTGTGAGTGGGATCCTGAGGGACATTCATCTCAGGCCTGAGAGTCTTAGATGGTTGGTTTGTCCCAGAAGAACATGACAGAGAATAGGGGCTTAGAGAAATTCAGCTAAGGCAGAAATCTTTGAAATGAGAAGGAGGTGGATAAATGTATGAATGAAATTGAATCTGAATCCTATACATACTGGTTGATATGGCCACACAATATTGTCAGGGCCGGGGGAGAGCAAACAGAAGCATAACAACATAAGGTTTCTAAGTTTAAAAAACACCAAAAAAAGAGGCCAATATCTCCCCACTCACCTTAATATAAAAGTGTTTTAGAAAGAATTTACTAGTTACTTTCAAACAAACAATAAATCATCCATCCCACAAAGGCGGGCTTTTGGAGATCCTCTTACTCTTCCTAGAAATAGGAGAGCTTCTAGAAGGTGGATTCTGTGAATGGGCTGGATTCACCTTTGTTTTGCATTGTAAATGTAGTTGTTGTTCCTCCTAGACATCCTAGCACCTGAGCTCTGGATAGCAGTGGGCATTGTCTCACCTGTTGCCCTAGCATATAGCAGGCAATCAGGTAACATTTTTTTGCACATTAAATGTTTCTTCTGGTGCTGCTCTTTATAGTAAAGACTAGCTGGCTCTTTAGTCAATGGCAGAAGCTTCATCTACATCTGAATTGAGCTCCGCTAAGAGTGGTGCAGTCTGGGAAATGGCCCCATTGGCCAGGATATCCTGTGTTCCCCCCTGGGACTGTAGAGCTGTCATCTCTGGCATTAGTGAGGAGAGAATCTTAGCCAGAACACTAGGTTGAGGGGATAAGGGCTTTCTTTAGCTTCATGCAGGACTCGTACTGGCAAGAAATCAGAGAAAGCAAAGAAGGGCTTGCACACCTTCATGGGTTCTTAAACTGAGGACCTAAAAAAGCTTTTTCACCTGTTGTTTCCCAGTTACACAAAAAAGGTGTTGGCAGGCAGCAAAAAATGTCCTTGGGCAGCAGTCCAGTTGGCTTCAAAAGGCTATCAAGAAGTCATTTAAAAAGCTCTTTGCACAGACATGCCCAGAATATTGACCAGAAAAGAGAAGAAGAAGCACTCACTGAGCAATTTTCTCTCACATGTTCAAACCTCCCCTCAGCTGTGTGTTTGGCAGGGGTCCCACAGAAATTGCTGCAGAAGCTATCAACATAGCTTTTATGTGGGCATCCTCCATTTTAATAATCCCTAAGATTCAATAAAAGCTATGTCTTTCCACTTCCACAGATGGCAGGAAGACTAGACAGCAGAATGCACTTTCTACTGATGGCTATTGATTCTTTTTCAGAATGTGCCAAATATAGGAGGGATTCTTAATTGTTTTTTAAATTATATAACGACAGAAAAAGTAGTAGGTGGAGTACTTGGAAGACTAAACAATATTTTTGTTATTAATATAAAAGTATAAGCTTGCAACTTCGAGAAGTTTAAATCTTGAAAGGGGATCTTCTTTCAATTATTTTTATTCCCAAATGATCTCTTAGTTCATTTGTTCACTAAAAAAAAATATTGAGCACCAAGTAAGTACCAGGTACTTGGACAGTAGGGATTTGGGATACTGAGGGCAAGGGGTAGGGAGCAGATTTCATTTATTTCTTTTCCTTCCACATAAAATGTATACCTTGAGGATATCTTCAGGAAGAAGCCATTCTTGAATGCAAAATGGCGAATTATGAGAAATGCAATTGATAAGTTCTGTTGGCACATGGTCAGTATTTCCATTCACCTTCCCTCACTCTAACTTGCTAGATGTGTTCCATTTTTTTTTTCCAGGGGCAAGGAAGTAATCTTGATCCCTCTTGTCTGTGACAATTGATTACTTGTCTTGCTTTGAATCTGCTTCTGTGAGATGGGCATTTAGTTGAGCCCAACCCTCAAGGAACTCAAGGTTATCTTCATGATAAACCCACAAAGGAACACAATATATTTGCCTTCAAAATATGTTACACAGCCTCCACTTTCTCTTTCAAAATTGTCTTTAATCAAATGTTTAATCACCTCTTCTAGATCATTAAGAAAATTTTATTATTATTAGATTGTAAGGACATTTTCATTGCTTATTTATCATTTACAGCCCCCTCCCCTTAGCTTTCAAAGTAATTTGAGGCTGCTTAAAAACAGAAACCATAAATGCTGTTTCAAATAGAAAAACATGAATGGGTAGGGGAATTTTTATTATAGTCCCTGTCATTTTTTTCTTAGAAGTCACATAAAAAAATCCAAACTCCTGCAATGGTAAGGCACAGCAAACTTTCATTCTACATTAGAGTTTCCTTCTTAAAGTCCTGTTTTCTTACCTTGTGTTGAAATTACCTGCACACCAACATTAACTGAGGGCTTATCATAGGCCAGGAACTCTCCAGTATTTCACAATATTATCTTGTCCAGCTCCTGAAACACATCCATATTACATGAACTTTATTTTAAATGTGAGAAAACTAATTTGGAGATTAAGTAGCTTTCTTGAAATCTCATAAGTGGCAGAAAGAATATCAACCCTGGCAGGTCTGATAGTACCTAGAGCACTCATCACCAGTAAATACTTGTGAATAATGGGTCCTCAGCCAAAGTGAGATCAACTTAGTGGATTGTGATCCCATTTTGAATGAATATGATAGAATAGTGATGCTCAGAGTACATCCCATATGGTAAAAGGGAAGTTGTATTTCAAGAAATTTTGTTTGCGGTGTGTGCCTGTTTGTATGCTGAATTGTAATACAAGATCTATGTCTGTGAGTTACTATCATAAAAAATGTCAAGGCTGCTACACTAAGATATATTGACTCTCACTCATTCATATTCCAAACATGGGGGGACTACTAGCTTTTTATAAACCTGCCCTCTACAGAAGTCTTTACAGAAAAGAAGAGATTTAAAAATCTATGACTCAGTATGCCTCTCCCTGTGTGAATAGGCTTAACTAGCCAACTCCCAGAGCCAGGCAGCAAAGTTTTTCTAAAATCACCAGACTTCACTGGTCTTATGCCAAATTACTAATAGTAAATCATTCATCTACCACTGCAACAATAGCAGAGAAAAATATCTTTTGCTTTGCTAAGGGCAAAAATCCAATGGATAGAAAAACATCCAAAAACCACCCTCCCCATCTACAGACGGTGTAGCAGATGCAGCAGCAGCAGCTTCTGCGGTAGAGCGTGTGTTGGAATGTCCAGTCGTCTCCAAGACAGGGCCAGGCTCTTATTTATTTATTTTTTTTTAGCATTACTGTATTTCTTAAATGAAAGGGAAAATTAGACAAAGTGAATGTAGACAATACAAAATATAATGTTTTCTAAGATGTTAAACTATTTTCTATGAAATAGAAATAGTTTCTTATAAAAGACCTTTTATTTCTCATATCCTCCCTCCCGTATACACATATTTGAATTATCCCCTGACCCCAGAAGACCACTGTTAACTACTGTGTTATGAAGATACCGATTGAAGGGGAACCTGAATTTCAAGGGGGCATAAGTCCTCTGTGAGGATGGATTAAAAACATAAGAGAAGGAAACATAAGAGAAGACAAGAGCTGATAGTGGCTAGGTTAAACGAGAAAATGAAGAGATGAATATAATTGACTTTGACAAAATTATTCTGTGGATAAGATGATCAAAAACATTCTAGAAATTTAGATGCAAGAGACATCTTTGAATTTGAAAGAGTACTTTCCAAAAAATAAGGAAATGTTCTCCATAAATACAATTGTGGAAGTCATGTATTTTTTTTTAAAAGACTGCAAGACAAAACTTCACAGAAATTAGCTAAGAGAGACTGTATACTCAGGCATGACTACAGTTCATTATAACTAATTGAAGGGAGTGGGGGGTGTGGGTAACGTGTTCCTAACCATGCCACAGAAGGTTGGCATCATGGCCAGGACTTTCCTTGGGTTGGTGGTATAATGTTTTTTAATATAGCAGAAGGATAGAGAACAAACCTTCTGTGCTTTTCCAGATGGATGACTGTGTTTAACTTCTTTATCCCTAAAACATAAAGGAAAATATCACCCATACGTAGTTTGGTTGAATGAATACCTGAGATAAACCACTTGTGCAAACGGCCTGGGGCACAATAAGCTCAATGAGGGTTAGATATTATTCTCACTATTTATCCCTCCTTATGCAAATGTGGTTCCCGATTTCTAATTCACACTTAAACTGTCTTTGTACATATATATATGTCACTTCAAATCCTTCTCAGAGAGGATTAATAAGTAAATAAATCCATCTATTTAATTCTTTTAGCTCATGGCTTTACCTTTCTGTTTCCAAGAGCGGACAACTCTCTGATTCCATACAAAAGTAGATGATTATTTAAGTTTTGTTTACTATTACCTTCCTAAAATTAGTTCAAAACTCAACCTTGATTCTTGGAATAGCTATGTTAGATATGACCATGATTGTTTGGAATGTTATAATTAAGAATATTATTCAAAGAAACTGTGCACTATGGATAACAGACAAACTTAACTCATAGGATCCTTTTGAAAAATAAAGGGAATGCCAGAAAAAGATTTTGGCCAAATTAACACTTTCTTTCTATTACATGAGACTATTTTCTCCTCTTTCACATAGATTTTGCACTGACCAAGGGCAGTACAATCACTCCTTTGTGCCCAAAAGGATACTTTCCCTGTGGGAATCTTACCAAGTGCTTACCCCGTGCTTTTCACTGTGATGGTGTGGATGACTGCGGAAACCAGGCTGATGAGGACAATTGTGGTGAGTCCCCCTCTGGGCTCTAAACATACACCTCCCCTTGTAAATGCCCCCCAAACTTTGCATCAATCAAGTAAGTGTAATGAAAGGGAAGAGATGATTTGATATTCTATGGGGAATCCTACTGTAACACAAATAATTACTCCCCAATTTATTTGTGATGATGACTAGAATTTTTCACAGGTAGAGGTTGCTTAAATCAGAAATACAAATGTGATAAAGATGGAAATCATATTTTGAAAGCTGCTTGAATGCTCATATTCTAATTTTAAATGTCTTCCTATTGACTACCTCTTTTTGGCTTGGTGGTTTGGTGCCGCTACACGAATACCCATAAAGTGTGAATGGGCCCTGCCTAGAGAATTGATTCATTGAATAAACCTACACTGAATGACCACTATGTGCCAGATACTTGTCTGACTCACCCAGACACAGCAGGCTCACAGGAGATGAGGTCTTGCCTTCATGGAGTTCACGTGTACCTGGAGAACAAGGAGGAGAATAAACCTGTATATAAATAAGTTAAATATTAAATGTATTTAAATATTAAATGTATTTAAATATTAATATTTATTTAAACAATAAGTATTTTAGAGCATCTTGAGTATTGTAAAGTCTTGAAAAAAAGGTGATGGGGTAGAAAGTGACCTGAAGTGAAGGTTATTTTAAAAAGGCAACCAGAAAACTTCCCTGAGATTATAACGTTCAAATTGAAAACCAAACCATGAAAAATTGTGGAGGAACAGAGTTGCAGGCAAAGGAAACAGCAAGTGAAAAAGACCCTGAGACTCAGTGAAATAAGCCAATGTGTTTGTGAGGCCAAAAAGCCAGCGTGGCTTGAGCAGAGTGAACAAGGATATAGAGGAGGAGGAGGTAAGCAGAGACCAGATCACCAAAAATCTTACAGGCCATTTTGGTCTGCATGCAGCGAGTGCATATATATCTAATATAACCTGTTTATTTTTACCTAAATAAACTGATGCCAAATTGACATAACTAGTTAGTGAGAGAGTAGACACTAGAACCCAGATCTCTTGAATCTGAAAGAACCCTGTGGGTTTTCTATCACAGGGAACAGCCATTCCTTGGCGCCATCTAACTAGCAATCAGTGAGACACAAAGTCCAGGAATGCCAGGCATCTGTCTCTAGAATCTTCTTTCCTGCCCTTGAGTATTCATGTATGCTCCCTCTCATGGAATATTATGCCCTCACCTCCTGTGGATCATTCATACTCATCCTAAAGGATGAGGTACCCCTTTCACCTCAGAAGCTTGGCTTCCCTGGCCCCACTCCCCACGCTGAAGCTCTACCACCAGACCACTGGTCTAGGATAAGCACCTTTTCTCTCTGTTCCCATAGCATCCTGGCTGTACCTGTATGGTCATACTAAGGACTGCCTTGTCTTTTCATTGTACTTCTCACTGTAGACATGAACTTCTTGAGAAGAGTTCTTATTTGTGTCTTATTTATTTTGTTGCCATTAGAGCTTGAAATAGTTAGGTTACATAGTAGGTGTTCAATCACTTCTCAATAATGGGGGCAGCTGTCTGGATGTCAGTGGGCAAGTCCATCAAATCTTTGGTGTTCCCTCTTCACTGCATGCAAATCAGAGACCTTGCATATTTATCTACCTCATGAGGATGTTTGAAACACAAATTAAATAATTCATGTAAAGGCATCAAATAGAATCATTTTAAAAACATTGTGGGTATTAATAAGAAATAGAAATAAGTTATAGGTTGCAGGGATCAAAAGGGAACTGTGGGGAACTATATAAATTGCTTTTTTATTTGTAGGAACTTAACTATCATATATTATAATATGTATCTTACCATTGTAATAGCACATGCTAAAGTAATGATACTTCAAAATTAGGTTTCCTTTTTAATAAGAATATAATTTTCTTGCAGAAAAGGAGAAGGATATTTGGCAAATAAGCAGGTTAGGACTTCTGACAAATTGAGAAAATATTTTTCTACTCAATAGGACTAGATGTCCTTTATTAAAAAGAACTTTGTTTTTGCTTTATTATAAAGGTCAGGTGACACATATTTTATTATTAGTCATTACATGTATCAAACATGTGTCTACATATACATATGTAGCAGTATGTATATGACAAAACAATTCAGATTGTATCTTCTTCTGAGGACCTTAAAATTAATATCAAACATTTAAACTTTCAGCATTAGAAACAAGTAGTACTTTCCAAGATGGATATATGTAGATAAAAAAAATTATCTATTTCCAATATATATTTTATGGTTCATACATTTGAAATATTTTTAGTTTTCCAAAAGGGAAAAACTCCAGATGTTTGCCTAGCTTTTTGTCCCTTACCATTGACGTTACCATTCAGTTACTTAAACAAAGTTTTAATTGATTTCATTATCAAATTTTTATACTTTTGTTTTGTAATTTGATATTTGATTTCTAGAATAACTGACACATATTCATCACCATTTCACAGGAGACACTAGTGGATGGGCGACCATATTTGGCACAGTCCATGGAAATGCTAATTATGTGGCATTAACACAGGAGTGCTGTAAGTGGTATTGATTCAAAGACTCAGTATCAGCTTTGCAAGCAACATGATTCGTGGTGCATGGATTTATATGGGTAGTGTGATCAATTCCCTTTAGAATTTCAGTTTCAGTTCAGTGTATTTCAGTGGTCAACTGCTCTATTGTCTGCCATGGGACTGAAGAGATGGAAGAAAACAACATACTCCTTTCATGCCCATTTTATGTAGTAGCCTATGATTGCGGGAATAGATAGATACTGAATAATGATGATAAATAATAAAGGTCTCTTTCCCTTTAGATACTTTGTTCAGTAGAGATATTGAGCACCAACTACTTCCCAGCCCCTATGTTAAGGACTGAGAGTGCAAAGATGTGGTCCCAAATCACAAATACTTCACATTGTAGCAGGAAAGACAAAACCTCACGGAAACAGAGATGATACAATATAGTGCTAAACAAGAGGGCTGATGTTTGCACAAGGGGATGTGGAAGCCCGTTGGAAGAAATGATGACTGTGCCACGGGTGGGGAAAGATCCACAGATACAATGACCTTGAGATGGACCTAGAAGGGTGGGGCTAGCTCATAGAGGATTCTGGGTGTACACTTTGGACTTTGGCCTCTACCCTGTAAGATAGAATCATGTCTTTATATATACCTATATTACATACATGTGTATAATGTATACATGGAGATAATTATGTAGGTTTACATATATATACATACATTAGTATGTGTGCATATATATTAAACACTGTATCAATATTCTATTATGACTTTTGTAATATCAGCTTATAATTACCACTTATTATATACTTTATTATGCACAGGTATATCATATATAAAAATTAGAACTTAAAAAGATGAAAAATAAACATAACTGTAAATTCTAATATTTTCTTCCTGAACCATAATGGCTCATCTTGTACACATCCCATTGTGCAGATCACTGCTGTACATGGTAGGCAACCACTGATACTGTGGGCTTCTTTTCTTTTAATGAAGAGGAAGAAGTACATGATAAGAAGTATTTGTGAGAGTGATTCTTCCATCAGAATTGTAGAGAATGGATTAGAACAGTGGATCTCAACCCCAGACAACTTTTGTCCCCAGAGAACATTTGGCAATGTCAAAAGACATTTGGGTTGTCACAACTGGTAGGTTGCTACTGGCGTCTAGTATGTAGAGGACAAGGATGCTGTTGAGTATCCTACAATGCACAGGACAGCCTCCCCACAACAGAGAATGAGCCAACCCAAATGTCAACCTTCCCAAGGTTGAGAGCAAAGAACAGTGAAAGAGATACTGATTGACCATTCATGTTTCCTGCAATACTCCAAAGCAGTACTAAGAATCTGAGCCCCCAAAATGCCAGTTGGAAGAGTGAGATAGAGAGAGGTGCAAGAAGCATGTCTGAAGAAGAATCCAGAGGCTGTGGGTATGACTGACTTGCAGGTGAGGTAGCTATGCTCACATTGCTGGTTTAGGCAATCTCAGCTTGGACTACATGAAATTCTTTTACTGGGTAAATAAAGAGTTTCCAACCCCAGGTTTTCAATCTAATAACATAAACACCATTTTTGCAGTCAATAAACATTGAAGTAAATATTCTGAGCTTTAAGAAGTTGAGCTCATAGCATAAACCTATAACATAGGATATTCTTGAAAACTTCATAAAAAAGAGATTTTTGAAAACTTTATATACGATACTTCCAAAACTTTGTGCATCTGTTGAATTTACTAAAATTCAGTAACATTGATTTTAGAAAGTTTGGTTAAAGGAATTGAAAGAAGCAGAGAAATTAGAAAGGACATATAAAGATCTAAATAAATAATAATAATGAATACAAAAATTGGAAAAGAATCCTCATTTTGTTAGCTCCATCAAAACAAATACCCACAGGATCAGAGGCAAAATCAAGTGTTCTATAAATATCACACCTCTCTCTCTCTCTCTCTCTCTCTCTCTCTCTCTCACACACACACACACACACACACACACACACACACACACACACACACACACACACACAGTGATTGTCCCATTGGACAATTTGACCTATTTTCTCCATAGATTTATTACCCCTTTATATGCCATTATCTTAATAATTATGTAAGCTTCTTCACAGTAAATCCTGAATTTTTGTCTCCTGAATGTTTCAGATCGATAGATCTTTGGTTTTCTCAGCTTTATAGCGTCTTTACCATTTTTATCTTCCACTATAACTTTATAGTAATGAATAACAAAGAACCAAACTAAGACAGTATCCCAACTTGGTTTATTTCAATAAGGCACAATGGAGGCTACTGCATCTGTCTCTTCTCACAGCTCTAGGAGAAGTTTGAAATGGGGAAAAATTGAATTTAATTTTAACCAACAAGCATTTATGGAGGAACCTCTTTGTGGCATTCAATTAAATTAAATTTACTCTGTTATACCCATTGCAGATTAACTTCGTCGTACTAATGTTTTTCATTGAGGAGAACTAAATCTTGCTTCACTACACATTTTGTGCTATTTAAACCTTTTTGTGGTTTCTTCCTAATCACATATTAAGTGCCTCTGAAATGACCACTGGAAGCTAGAGCTGAGATGAAACGCCACATTAGTCTAAGTTGGACTAGGAGACAATTCTTCTTTGCTTTTATTATGGACCTTTGTAAATTAGGGTGCTGAAGATGTAAATATTATACATTCAATGAGGAGAGAACAATGTCAGCTATTAGAGTTGAGGTCATAATTAAAGAAAAGTATGTTTTTCCCCAGTGAAATACTACTCTTTTACTCCCTAGTTCTAAACCAGTATCCACAATCCTGTGACTGTGAAGGAACTGAATTGGAATGTGTAAATATTGGCTTAAAGTCTGTGCCAGTGATTTCCAGCAATATGACATTACTGTGAGTAAAATTCACATCTTGATGATATTTGTCCCTGAAATCATATGAAAACCATGTAGTCCAATCTAACCTCCCCTTGTTCTGTTTTGTGTTAGTTGTATGTTAGCAAAATAATAAAAGTTCCCTCTAAAACCACCAATTATCAGAGAATTCCACATGCTTCTTCTCCAGGGAAAACAAGTTTTTAAACACCGTGTGATAGATTCACCTGGTTATCATGAAGTTCACAATTGTCTCTGGTCTGGAGTGCTGTTTTCAGTTAATTTCTGATTCATTATTTTTTACTAAAACGCAAGTATTGTACAGCTAAAAATGAAAATAAAAAGGCAGAGCACTAGCTTATTCTGCCTCATTTTAAATAGTGGTAATTGTCCAAGCCTGCAAAGAAATGAAAGACCCATGAAGCTGGCTACACTGTCACTGTGCAAGTTTGCCTGTACTTTGCAAAAATGTTTTGAGAGCCTCAGGAATTTGCAGTCATGTTATGATTTGAGTATGCACAAGTTGGTTAGGAACTTTTTGTTTTGTTTTGTTTGTTGTATTTTGTTAAATTTCCCAGAGAGTAAAGATGTGAAATCTTAATAGACATTCTAGTCTATGATACTGACTGGCCAAACTTGTCAGATACTAGCAAACTGCTTTAATTTTGCCTTATGGACTCCTCATTCTCACGTGAGAAAGTTTCAGTTACTAGAGTCATTTTCAAATGTGTGTTAAGTAGCATGGAGTATCAAAAAATATCCTGTTTTCAGGCATGCACTTTCTAGGGAAAAATTCACTTGGTCATAAAACCCATAATGAAGTCTGCTTTACCTGTTATTTTAGGTCTCTTAAGAAAAATAAAATTCACAGTCTTCCGGATAAAGTTTTCATCAAATACACAGCACTTAAACAGATGTAAGTAGCTATTAATAGTGTTTTTATGATGAAGTCTTTGTGATGTTTTGTTTAACATGCTTTTTATCTTTAAGTAAAATGGAACATAAGCTTAATAATCTTTATCATTAAATTTATTTTTCAAATGTAATTAAGATTAAGAATTAAAGCTTTGAAAACTAGCACATTATCTTTCCATTTCATAATTTAAAGTAGTTGAATTAATTTTATTTAAATTATTTTTAGAGAACTAAATTGAAGTTGAGATCAGGCACCTCAATAAGAAAACACATAGTTCCATTCCATGCTGTTTTCCCATTTGGAAAATGACATGATAGATTCAGAGGCACTAGACACACTTCTTAACTTTAAAGGGGAATGTCAGACTAGATAAGAAAGATCAGATCATTTAAAACACATAATGGTAGGATACAGACTGCCTCCCAGGATAATAGGAACAAAAACTGTGATCTTAGTGAAATCAGCGATATTAGCATATCTGAGGAAAGAAAATGTTAATAAATACGACACAGTTGGCAGTGACGAAATGGTAGTCAGAGAGAAACAAAGTATCAAGATGCTTCCAGCATCTTCCGGGGCACCTGGGTGGCTCAGTGGGTTAAGCATCCGACTTCTGCTCAGGTCATGATCTCACAGTTTGTGGGTTCGAGCCCCACATCAGGCTCTGTGCTGATGGCTCAGAGCCTGTTTCAGATTCTGTGTCTCCCTCTCTCTCTGCCCCTTCCCCACTCATTCTCTGTCTCTCAAAACTGAATAAATGCTAAAAAATTTAAAAAAAAAAAGATGCTTCCAGCATCTTCCAAGAAAGAAAACCAGGATCTGGGAGACATAATCCCTATGTCTGTGCTGGAGGACTGGGAAGGATGGTTAATCTCCACCATGATTTGCATGAACTATCTTTTGATAGAGATTCCTTTACTTTGATGTTCTGCTCACCAAACAACCTTATGATGACTGCACTAACTTCCCAAATTGTCCACATTAAAGTATTGGGCAGTTACCATGGGAAATTACCTTGGATAGGGAATAAGAATGTTCCTTTTGGTGGAATATGATACCTTCTATTTGAATAAAGATATTGAGACTATTAAATCTCCTGTCAGTTGTTACTTTATGGTGGCCCCTCTGAGCCCAATAACTCTGGGATAATGAAGAGATCATGTTTCTACAATTGCCAATAGGATCATTAGACTAGATTTAAAAATGAACAAGGTAATGTTGTAAGGCTCCTGAGCAGGACAATCATACTGTTTTATCTTTGGCAGTCAGCATAGAAAGTTTCTGGAAATGTGAAATATGTTAAAATCTAGAAATGTAAAATATGTTAAAAAGAATAAAAATAATCTGATCCTTTGCTGATATCAGACAAACCTATTTGGTTTAAAATGCCATCAAAATTCTATGCTGTTCATGAATTTAGGTACAGATTTTCCCATCCAAGTAAAGAAGTCACTGAAGGAAGTCCATTAGTGAGGTAGAATAATCTAGATAATTAAGTGAACATAGATAATCATGCCTGGGTTAGATTACAACCTTTGTCAATGCTATCTGCAGTCAGGACTTTCTGCCCCATCCTGGTGCATGTTGTCATGTTGACATCACCACAATGGAGTAGCTGTGCATGGACTCTGGGTTTCCAGATTCCTCTAGAGAGGAAATCCTGACTATACTGCTGCTAATCTTACTAGAAATTCTTGGAATCACCACATGTTCATTTTGTGAATCAATATTGTTCTTGCATTTCCTGAATAATGCTGAAGGGAGGAAAAATAAAATGGCACTAGTGAAAAGGAAGGGAAAATATTTATGTTGTAGAGTACCTGTTTCAATTCTGTTATCTAGAGTCATGGAAGTTTTATGAATTTCTAATAAAACGTTCTTATTATTCCTGAGGTAACTAAAGTCTGCAATGGCTAAATGATTTAATTAGGATCTACAACTAGTAAGTGAAAGAGCCAGAATTAGAGCCCATAGCTTCTGATGCCCAATGCAGTGTTTATTTTACAATAACCAGGAAGTAGAGATGGAAAGACATTGTTCTAGCATCAGACTGAATGTTCTACCAACACATACTGCCCTGTCCCATGCAGAACTCCTTTCTCTCCATGTGCCCTCTAGTTTGGGACAATTTGATTTCTGGGAAGGCAGAGAGATCATCAAAGAATCAAGCAAAGGAGAGTTAAATTTCAACTTCTCCTACCACATTCTTTCATGGATCACTGATTTATATTTATGTCAATACTTTTCTCTTGTAGTATTAGCTAGCTACTTAAAGAAAGAATATGAAATCACTAATTTTGATAATCCAGGCCCCAATTTTTCCTAGTGAAATAAATAGGGATTAACCTTAATTGCCCAGATCAGCTGGAAAGTTCTCCAAGTAAATGTTTACTTCTACCTTGAGAAAACTTAGGTGTGACATCATTACCCAGCTGAAGCTCTCCTGATGCAAGGTGCTATTTGATGCTTTCTAGGCAAGTTAATTCTCCCAGAGGCTCAGAGAAAAAAGAATAGGAGACTCTCATCAATAAACATTCACTAAGTGTTTGTCATAGGCAAAGTACAGCACAGTTTCTTATATTTATGTTATCATCTTTTAAAGTTTACAAAAAATCCCAACATTTGGAATTCTCACTTGGACTTTGATCCCCATGATCTGCGAGGTGGGGGTGGACATTACCAGATCCTTTTAGGAATGAGGATATCTACCCTAGGGATTGTTTGCTCAAAGGCAACCAGCTGACAAGTTTAGATTTGACCTTAAAGCCAAACCTCTGACTGTGATCTTTTAGAAGCTTAACTGCATAGTCTAGTCTCAGAATATTGTTATTGTTGATGAAAATGACCACTAACCAAGCTTTGATTTGAAAATAACTCAAGGTCTTTACACTTGTTACTTAAATATCATAAAGCAGCTTATGATTTCAGCCATTCTTCCTTAAATCCAGTACCCCCACCTTCTTTCCTCCTACTCCTCAGTCACTCGTGCCACTCCTCTTCCAACCACCAGCCTCAGCCATGCACTTCTTTCCTGTCCTTCCACTCTTACCTTCTCCTTTCTTATTCTGCATTATAACAGCCCAAATAGCAATGTAGCAAAACCAGAATGATCCCCAGGGAAAGGTGCCTGGGGAAGGAAGAAATGGGTTCTTGGTAACATTTAGCAGGAAGGTAAAAGCTGACAAAACCACATGTTCATTAATTCTTTCAACAAATATTTGTTGATACCTGCCAGGCTCTGGGTACTAAGAATAGAGCAGTAAATAACACAGATGTTATTATCTTGAGGCACAATGGAGGAGAATGGGCAATAAAATAGAAAATACATAGATACTGATTAAAGCCATGGAGCAAAATAAGCCAGGAAGGGAAGGAGGGTGTGCTGAGGAGAATAAATTTCAAAGAATACATTCATAAATTTTGTTCTGTTATGTAACTCTACTACTGCCTAAGGTATCTTTAACATTCCCAATTTTTCTTAGACTTACCCCCATGAAACTGATCAGAACACTCCCAATCAGTTCTCTACATACTGTAAATACTTAAAGCTGGCTGTTATCACCCTGAATGTTCCACAAGTCTCTTCAAGCAGAATTCTCCCCCAAAGGATGTGGTTTCAAATCCGATCATCATTCTGGTGACACTAATCTGTATATGTTCACCTACATTTGCCTTTCATGTAGTATCTAGAACAAACATAATATTGTCACTGAGACATGGGCAGGGCTGAGCGGAAGAAAGCTAGCAAGACTCCCATTGTAAACTCTTTATGCTCCAAGCGTACATTTGATTTTTTTAGTGGCTATTTCATACTCTTAACTCTTAGTGATCATGCTTCTAAAATTCCCAATCCCATACCATAGGTGTTTCTGCAAAGTGATGGCTTCTCCATCCTGCATTTGTGCACTTGGCATTTGAGAGCTAGTTGTAGGTCCATAAGATCAGTTTCATCCTGTTAGATTCAGCTTCTTTTATCAGACTGTAAAGAACTTTTTGGAAAATTCAACATATTCTCTATGAATATGCTGAATATTCATATGAATATAAATATGAATGCAAGGAGGTCAGCATTATGCCATCTGAAAATTGGATGAAACATCTTTACCCAAATCATGGAGTAAAATATTGAAAAGGACAGTGCCAAATAGTCTTTCCAGAGCCTTCATCATCGTCCTTCAAACAATGTGTATTATTCTTTATTTTGTCCATAAGAACATCATAAAACCACTTGCTCAATGCATGGTAGACATATAAACAGTGTCAGCCACATGTTTGTGTTGGACTGATCAGCTTTTCAAAGACGAAAATCAACTTAGTCTGACATGATTTGTTTCTCATGAAATGCCCTGTTCACTTTCTCTTTGAGGTATTCACAGGCAGTTTCCTAAATAGCTTGTTCTGTGATTTTGCCCAGAACTAACATCAAGCTCATCTTACTACATATTGGAGTATATCCTAAGAGATCATTGAGTCTAATGTTGAGTGAGTCTGTGGTCTAGAATGTTCTAAATATTCAGCGCGTTGAGGTCATTTAGGCATCCAGAAGAATAAATTCATAAATCAAAATGGAATTTTAATTGCCAAATGAATAAATGTTGTTGAACATACCCGAACATTTTTACTATTGATCAGATTATTCATTTTAATAATCTTTTAAAATATGAAGCCTTTCATGAACATTGGGGTACATGTGCTCCTATGCATCAGCATTTCTGTATCCCTTGGGTAANAGCCTTTCTAATGTTGGGGGGAATAAATTTAAGATGACCTTTCAGAGAAATAAAATATACTTTAACAGTGACTATAATGCTTTGTCACCACTACCATGGAAACCAATAACAGCTCTCCTCATTGTGAGAAAAACCTTATATAAATTAGAAATTTCTTCTTAAAGATGGTTCTTGTTCAAAACAATCATTGGCAACGAAATATAATTCAAGGAGTCTGCCTGGCTCATGAATACAAAATGTTGCATTAAAAAACAGCCCATAAACATGCATGTCATTAAAGCATTTATTTGCTTTAGTTTCAGGTACATAAATTCCTGGCGTTTCTGCTTGAAAGTCCTGACAGCTGAAACAGCAGGAATTCATGAACCAGTAAGTTATTCTTAGAAAAGCCATTCAATGGAAAGTATATTAAATGGGCTCATATCTCAGCTCTGAATAAAAAGTGGACACCACTTGCCAAATTGTTATGTTTCCAAATTTCCCCTCATATTCACCAAGCTACTATTCTACAACAAAGAAAGGGACACTACAGTATCAAGTTAAAATCCAGTCTAAGTCTGAGACAGGCGATCTGGAGCTCTCGTTCTCTGTGGGGTGCCAGCAAGCTGAAGCCGAACAGAAGACTAGAGGCTTTTCATTATTTAAAGTGTTGGAGTCTTAACTCATGTCAGGGAAGGCAGATAGGCTGTACACATCCAGTGAGTCATGCAGATTGAAAGCACAAAGTCAAACTCACAATTTATGACTGTACCCATCTCTTCAAGATTGACAACATGTAGGTAAAATGTGCATTACACTTTTGAATTCATTATCTTTTTTAATGTTTATTTATTTATTTGGGGGGATAGAGAGAGACAGTGAGCATGTGCACAAGTGGGGGAGGGGCAGAGAATGAGGCAGAGAGAATCCCAAGCAGGCCCCACCCTGTCATCGCAGAGCCCTGTACAAGGCTCCATCTCCCTAATAGTGAGATCATGACCTGAGCTGAAACCAAGAGTCAGACACTTAACTGATGAGCCAAGAAAGCCCCCCTTGAATTTCTTATCTGGAATAAAATATAAATGACACTAGCTAGGTAGTAAACTTTACACTTAAGAGGAACTTTGATATACATATATTATAGCATTATATTATTTTTCTATTTTCACTTACTATTGTAACATAATTCATTACATTAATTTTATTTTATCACTTCAAGGGCTTTGAAATGTTAAAGCAGATATTGACCCATATAGATTCATTCTATTCATAGCAGAACTTTAAAACCCAATGACAATTTGTGCTACACTGGGGAGCATCTCCTCATAGATGCGGTGCAGGGGACAAGGTAGGGAATGACACGAGTTCTCCATGGATTTCAGGTTTACTTGGAGAGATGGAAACGGATGCTCTGTGTATCTTATGGAGGTAATGCATGTGGTCTGGAGTAGCAACTGTTTCCACTTGGGTGGTACACAGAAAAAATGATAATATATGTTCAACACTTGGGTTTGAACTTGGGATGAATGGGTTACTGATAACTGGGAGCTGATATTGGCTTTACCTAGCTACCTTGAAAGCTGAGGGCTCTGATATCCTGGCACTCCTATAATGGTTTCATGATTGAAAGGCTGGGAAGATTTGACAGGGCATAGTTATAATATAATAAATTCAGAGTACAGCCAGATGCCAAAGGAGTACGTGTTCTACTAATAGTTTTGCAGTGAAGTATCCTAACAATTAAGGAAGTGTTGTGTAAGATTTTAGGAACTGAATTAAATCAAAATAAGAGACAGGGAAGCCATTCAAAACACTATGTAGTCATTAGTCACTATTATTAGTGTGGATATTTCCTGCTCCTAAATACCTTTAGAAAATATGAATTCAAGGCTAACCTCCCATTGTATAATGAGCACAGGAAATGGAAATTATTTTACTTAGATACTCCCAATAGTGCTATTATTGAATCAATACTATATTGCTAAATTGCTTCAGGGGTTAAGTAAATCATGACCCTGTGAGCTGAAGTTGATGTACTAGCCCCAGCTCAACAGTGGATACCACTTGTGACCTTGAGTACCTCACTAAATCCCTTTGTGCTTCCCCTTGCTTGGCATCTCAAAATAGAAACGGATAAGACTTGCCCTCTCCTTTTTTCATGGGAATAGAATGAAGAGAAATGGAGAGTTAAAGGTAGAACTCTGTGCTGAAAGAATAAAGCTCAGCAGGTAGAGACTGGCTGGTTCACATGGTGAACATCACCTGCAAGTCAGAATAAAAAAAACTGCAACACAAGACCCCTTCCCTCCTCAAACTCATCACATGGGAGCTCAGCAGTGCAAACCAGAGATGCCCAAATCTCACTGCATGGTTGCCAATGGGACAAAAATGTTGGCTAGCTTCACAGCCAACTCATGAGCAATGCCACTACTACCCAACATAAGAATAGGACTTGGGACTTCATAAGCCAGTTTCACAAACTGTCCTTAGTTGAATAAAGTGGAGACCATGTTCCACAACTGGATAAAGTACCTATACCATAATCACATGGCTCTTCTATCTTATTCCTACCAGATTTCTTCAGCATAATTGTATAACACACATATCACGGAAAGCATTTTTTGGATTACATAACCTGCAAATATTGTGAGTAACTTCTTTATAATTATATTATGAGTACAATTTTAAGTAAAGATTAAAAGAGTAGAAATGGCGCTTTTTAAGGGCTTGACTTGGCTGTAGCAAAATAGGAGAAATAAGTTATCAGAATGCACTTAGATGAGTTATTAACCTAAAGAATTATTAAAAGATTCCTAGTTTTACCAGATGACAGAAACAAAGGCTCTCCTAACCCTTATCTTCTCAAGTTTGGGTCATTTCCACAATATTTTAGCATTTTATTTTTTCTAACCCTTGCTAACTTACCTATATATTTTCTTAAAACACATCCCAGTCTACTAGGGATGTGACCAAAAAGGACAAAAGCAAAACTCGCCTACTCTTAGCAAAATATAATATCTCAACACATTATTTTTGGCAAGTTTGTGGTCCTGGCCCTGATGTCATATACACTAGGCTTGTGGTTATCTCTATCTCCTGGTTGTTCCTTGATTTCTCCCCATCTTCTTATCCAGTTGAGTGCTTTCAGTAACAGATGTCCTTACTCCGTAATCATCGTCAGAGGCTCATATTCTGATTATATGTGACTAAAATGAACTATTGAGTTTGCCTAATTGACTTGCTTATGCTATTTATAGATATCTCAGCCACAACTGTATTACAACTCTCAGACCCGGAGTATTCAAAGACTTACATCAGCTAACTTGGCTGTAAGTATTCTAGCTTTTTCTTCAGAAGATCAGTCTTGATGATATACATCAATGCTTATAGTTTCCATCTATTTATGTGTCTTGTTTATTATACTCATTTTTCTGATTGTCACATAATCTGGAGCACATTACCCAAGCAATTCAGATAATGGCATGCCAAATGGTAGCTGTGTGCAAAGGAATCTGTGCCATGCTTTTTTCAGGTGGCTTTCTGAGCCATCTGTCCATCCAGTGTTTATCTATTCCAGCATTTTCAACCTCAGCTCTATTGGCATTTCATCTAGATAATTCTTTGATAAAGGGGATGTTCCTTCGTATTTGGAGATGTTTAGCATCATCTGTGGTCTCTAACCCACTAGATGCCAGTAGTCCCAATTCCCAGAGGTGTGACAACCAAAGATGTCTCCAGACATTCCCAAATGTCCCCTGGTGGAAAACTGACCTCTGTTGAAAACCACTGACTTTGAAAGTAAGCAAGTTAGGGACCTTTTAGTTTTCCAAAACATTCATAGAAAAGTCTGAAGATACGGTAGCTTGTGGTGTTTCATCACTTTCCTGGCCAAGCCACCAGCTCTATCCTGAGGAGTCTCACATCAGATATTTGTGTTCTCATCAGAAAAATGAACATCAGTCAGTTAGAAGACTGTTTCAGTCAGCCCATTTCTGTAGGTCAGATGGGCCTAGTGGAAAAAGCCAGAACTTCATCTTTATCCAGATCCTGTGTATGCTATGGGCCTCTGCTAATGTTCCAGGCAACTTTCTTAATCTTCCTATGCTGTTTTTTTTTCTTCATCTGTAAACTATAATCACAGTTCCTTTTTAAGAGTGATGTTGTGGGGATTAAATCACAAGGCATATATAAACTGACACGCAGAGCACTTGGAATATTGTAGGTGTTTAATGTCACTTCCTTCTCCAAATCCTACTCTCAAGAGCCTCTGAGAGTAAGAGGAAATGGTACATGGCTGCAAAGGCAACAAGAGGAAAGAAGGCATATTTCTCTTTAGTCTACTTCTTTCTAGGAAAACACCATATATGGTTAGAAATGGTTATTTGAATATACTAATATTTTCATTTCATCCTGAAAGCTCCTAATGAGTTTCTTTGTACAGAACTTATAAATGCATCATTTAAACACCATGAGACCAAAGAACAATTTGTGAGTTCCTATGAATTTTTTTTCATCCACTCTTCATTCAGTCAATCAGTAGGTCAAAGCATTTACGGAGCCTGTATTCAGCCAATTAATAATTCAGCTTATGCTGGACTCAGGTATCCAGAGGGGAATTATCTATCTCTGATCTTTAAGTCCAGCGAGAGGTGGATGCATTCAGAGAAAACAATCAGGATGGAGCCCTCATAAGGGCTGGGGCAGGAGTGGTGGAAATTTGGAGAAAGAGCTAGGAAGGACTCTTAGGGAAGAGGACGAGGAGCCCAGTGTGGACGGGCAGGAAGGAGGAGAGCAGGTATTGGGGAGGCAGGATTGGTGTGGGCCTTTTGTTGTTTCCTGGTTTCATTTCACAAAGGTCTCTAATGTTGGGAATGTTTGTGATATTTTTTCAGAATTCTAGATGACAATCCAATAACCAGAATTTCCCAGCGGTTGTTTACTGGACTAAAGTCCTTGTTTTTCCTGTAAGTGTTCATCTACCCTTTAATACATCCGTCTATAAATTGCAATGACATCTAACACTAGCTTACAAAATGAGCTTTAAAAAACTCAAGACTGTTAACATTTTTATTAGTCAAAACCTTTCCTGTACGTCCAGCCACAGTTACTGTTGTGACTTCCTAGCCTTGGCTCATGGTATGTTTTAAGCCTACTGGTTGATCTCTTTTTGATTTCCTTGAATTTCCTTTTATCCTAAGACATGTTTTACTTGCAGTGGCTGGCCGAAGAGAGTATTTGTTTTTATCTCCTAACTACACTTAAATCTATCAGAATCTCCTGGGAGTTCAGCTTAGACTACATTTTTAACAGAGGGAAATGTGCCTTTGCCCTGCAAGAGTCTCTAAACATTCCAAAACCTTCATCCCACCGATAGAACTGTTCTCGTAATTACATTCTCACTGTTTATTAATACGCTGGAATGATTTATCAGCAGGGGATTATTATGTTCCTTTATAGTTCATCGTATAGCATCATCATTTTTCCATTTGTCAAAAGGGACCACAATATCATAAATTAATTGTGTACCTTAACATGTTGATGGGTTGTTTTCTTTCCCCCAGTGCCCCCTGCTGTCACTTCTTAGACTTAATGCAGTTTCTGATGTGACCCCTTAATACTGTAAATGATTTATGTTTCCCTTAAGAAAAGACTTTGGATGTAGGATGCTGGAAATGATTGCAAATTTGAAGTTTACAAGGAAAATTACCATGAACTTTAAAATTATTACTTAATACATACTTTTGTTTCATTTCATAAAATTAAATTATATAATATTTATTCCCAGGTTATATATCATACTTTTGCACTCAGTTTCTTTGACATGTGTTTTCTAATCTATGCCATACATATATGTAGAGACCATTTTGAAGACATAGTCATGTTTACATTATTTGTCCTGCTATATATTTATTTTAGCCTGAGTTTCCAAATTGTGGAAATAGTAAAAATGCTGTTCTTAAAGTGGCATATCATTTTGTTTCTAATTAATATCTTCCTTGTGTAAAGGTCTATGGTTAATAACTACTTAGAAGCCCTCCCCAAACAGATGTGTGCCCAAATGCCTCGACTCAACTGGATGTGAGTATGCATTTAGGAGCTAATTTGTTCTTAAGGAAGCTAGCCCTAAAGTTAATTCATGATTACATAAAAAGCCCATTGGTGATCTTTCCAAAGAAAGAAATCTGATTATGTTACTTCCTGGTTTAAAAATCTTTTGAAGGGTGCCTGGGTGGCTCAATCAGTTAAGCATCTGACTTCAGCTCAGGTCATGATCTCACAGTTTGTGGGTTTGAGACCCATGTCAGGCTCTGTGCTGACAGCTTGGAGCCTGGAGCTTGCTTCAAATTATGTGTCTCCCTCTATCTCTGCCCCTCCCCTGCTCACTTGCTGTCTCTTTCTCAAAAATAAACATTTAAAAAGTAAATTAAATTAATTAAAAAATAAAAACCTTTTGAGAATTCCTATGGGTGTGCAAGTTAAGTTCATACTTGCCCCTTGAGCACCCTAGATCCCCCATTTCTATCCCTTCCTCCACCTAGATGACTACCCTGCTCCTCCTATGTGCCTTCTTTCCAGATGCACCAAAGTGCTATAATCTGTGTGCAATATCTGAGCACATATTTTTCCTTCAATTAGAAAGGTCTTGCTCCTTTATTCTTTTGGTTAAATTCTGCAATTTCCTTCAAAAGTCAGCAGAAACATCCCCTCCAGGAAGCCATCACACCAGCCAATTTCATTGACCGCCTCTGTGACTCCCTTACACTCAGGACAGGCTTCCACAATGCCACCCATTCCCTACACATCTATCTTGGTTCTACTATCACACAGGTTTACTTGTGTGTCCCCAACCATTCCGTAAATTCTATGAGGGCAGAAACCCACCTTGTGATTTACACCCCAGCATTTGTACAACAACCAGCACATTAATAACTGCTCAACAAACCTTTGTGAAATTAAAGTGCTAAACCATGTCTACTCCTTGTTAGCTCTTAACCAATACTTGTTTAAAACATTTACTCAAGGTACTTCATGGCTTCACCACCACTACTCACCATTCCTTGTCACCTTCATCTTCACGGTCTCCTAAGACAGGCAGGATTGTTGCACACAGTGATTTCTTCCCCTGTAAAATCCTGACTGTTCTGTCCTGCAGAACTCTTCTCATTGTCAAACCAGGGGACTCAATATCTCAGAGGATAAAATATTAGCACCTCAGCTTTTGATCCTTTCTGAGCTAGTCTCACAATTACTTTTTACAACTATCAGGGGTCCTTAGGTTTATACAGACTTGTATTTATTTATATATCTTCTAAGGCAATAGGGGTCTCATGTAAATGTCCCACTCCTGAAATGGAAATAATGATCTGAAAAACATGAGACTCATACTTGTTAAGAATAGGTGGGGGAAAAAACTTAGAAAAGACAAGAGTATATTTGCACAATGAGAAGAAAACAGGAAAGAGAGAAGGTAGCAGAGAAAGATGAGGGCCCGAACCTGCCTCTCCTCCAATGGGCATTAGCAACCAGGAGGAGATCGGGAACCAGCATCAAAGCTGGGGTTTCTGGTATACTCATGGTCACTGGAGGCTTCCTCAAACAAGAGGGAAAAGATAGACACCCGGTGAAAATATCATTAGTAAGATTGTCTGATCACACATGGGAGAGTGCCTTTAAACCAAGAGGACAGAATTAGGAGGTCAGACCTCCAAAAAATCCTTACAGGAAGGAAAACCAACCCCCTGGACAGGCCTCTGCTCCCTCACTTGACATCAGTAGGGCTGTTGCTCTCAAGTCCTTACTGATATACTTGTAAATTGCAGAACTATTTGTCCCCACTCCATTCAGCAATATTTGGGCTTTTAAGAGAGTACAGTGTTTATTATTTTAACCACAGTATTTTCAGGGTAAAAAAAATACCTACAAGTTTTTGTAAATTCCTACAAGACCATCTGGATGGATATAAAACAAGATTTAAAAGGAAATAACAAACGATTGGTGATTTTAGTGTTAGCGTGAGAAATGTTCAGAGGCAGCAAAATAGCTATTGTCATATATGGGGAAGATTGTAAGAAGCGGATTATAAAAAGAAGTTACGAGACTCGGCAGGAAAGTCTTCTCTTTCTCACTCCTTGGCGCTGCTGGAAGCGGTGGCGTCAGAGCATTCCTGAGGAGGTCCCTGATCACATAGGATGCTGCTGTCATAAGGAATCACTGGCAGAAGGCCACAGCTCCGCCATGCTTCTCAAGCAACATGAGGGCTTGATAGGACCTGGGTCTTTTTTTTTTTTTTTTTTTTTTGCAGTGATGTGGATGGAGCTAGAGAGTATAATGCTGAGTGAACTAAGTCAGTTAGAGAAAGACACATACCATATGATCTCACTTCTATGCAGAATTTAAGAAACAAAACAAATGTGCAAAGTAAAAAAAAAGAGAGAGAAAGAGACAAGCCAAGAAACAGACTCTTATCTTTAGAAAACAAACTGATAGTTACCAGAGTGGAGGTGGATGAGGGGGAGGGGTTAAAAAGGTGAAGGGGACTAAGGAGGGCAATGGTGAAGAGCACCAGGTGTTGTATGGAAGTGCTGACTCACTATAGTGCACACCTGAAACTAATACAACACTATTAACTATACTAAAATGAAAAGACCTCAGTCCTAGAGTAGGAAGAGGATGGAGTCAGAGAATCTGCATTTCTAAGAAGTTCTGGGGTGACACTGAGGGCTGTCCCAGGCACCTTGGAGCAGTGCTACAGTCAGCATCAGGGTCTCAGAGCCATAGTAGAAAGAGCGGTTGCTTTCATCACCCAGATGGGTACATATTCCTAACTCTGGGATTTAGCATTGAGAAGATAATTTTGCCTGAGTTTCTCCTTTACCAAAATAGAGACAAAAGTATTTACTTGCTGTCAAGGGAATGCGAGAGTGTAAGGACCTATGATGCATGGTTTAGTGCCTAGGCTTTAGATAGAGACAGATCTGAGTTAGAAGGTCAATTCTACTACTTCCCAGCTGTGTGGCCAGAAATTAAGTGAATTCCCAACAGCCTCACTTTCCTCATATGTTAAATGGGGGTGGAAGGGAAGGGGGATAATACCAACTTTGCAAGAGCACCGTTATGCACTCAGACCAATATCTGACACTGTAAAAGTCTAATAAATGGCAGTTATGACTATTATGGTGGCAATATTATAATTAATAACATGGTATCTAGCACACTCACTAAATGTTGGGCTGCTCTTTCCTTCAATTTTATTAAGTTCTAACATTAATTGAAAGGGGAAAAGAAGCATAATATTAATTATATTAACCTTGTAGTAATTAGGAAGAAAGCATAAACATTGAAACGAGGTAAAAAATAAAGCTTAGGGACACCTGGGGGCTCAGGCAGTTAAGCATCCGACTTCAGCTCAGGTCATGATCTCACAGTCCATGGGTTCAGCCCTGCATGGGACTCTGTGCTGACAGCTCAGAGCCTGGAGCCTGCTTCAGATTCTGTGTCTCCCTCTCTCTTTGCCCCTCCTCTGCTCATGATCTGTCTCTCTCCATCTCTCAAAAATGAATAAACGTTAAAAAAGAATATTTTTAATAAAGTTCAGAACTGTTATAACCACAAAAAGTGCCTCTGGATATGTAATGTGTGCAAAAACATTAACAGTATTCACCCCCCCCCCATGCGTTTTAGGAATTTGGAAGGCAATGGAATAAAATATCTTACGAATTCCACCTTTCTGTCATGCAATTCACTCACAGTGCTGTAAGTATACGATGGAAATTGGTAAATGAGGGGAAGCCCAATAGATTTGGAAGTCAAGAGAAAACACTGACAAGGAATGTTTTATTTACAGCCTCGGTCTGGAGCTACAGCCCTAGAAAATGCACACATGGATGGATTGGTTTTGATGGTGGGGCCAAGCCTTCAGCCAGGCTTCCCAGTAGTTAGATCTCCAGCTGCTCCCTTTCTAGCTGAGGGCAATTGTTATTTCATTGCATCCTCTCAGATGAGCTGAGCTGGTGTATAACCCCATGACAACTAAGGAAGTGAGATCATGTGTGAGAAAATGCTTAGCTCTAGAGTAATTAGTGGTTACTGCCAGTGACACTTATCCCTTGATGTCTCTCACTCTCTCTAAAGAAAAAAATAGTTTTACTTTTAAGGAAAGAATATCTAATGTATTCTGATTTGCCAAAGATTCTGACTGGTGATTCTGATTGCTGATTGTGTTTTTTATCGGGGGGTGGTACATGTGGGCTGGTTATGCCACATTTGCATTGCTAAAAAAAAGAATTTTGCTTTTGTTTTAACCAACAGTTTTCCACAGGTAGTAAGCAGTTAGTAATGTTTGATGGTTGCACAGGAGGTTGGAAAAGAAAAATTGGAGTATATACATTTGTAGTAGTCTAACCACTGCTTTTTTCAACAAACTAAGAGATAGGGTTATTGCCAGGCTACATAGTTATCAGTCAGATTACAGACAAGCATATTTAATGAGAAAAGAGGGGCTATCCCACTCAGAGGATGCAAATAGTTTATTCTTTTTCTCATGGATAATGAGAGAGAACACTGGCAAACCCTCTGGCAAACTGGCAAACTCACTGACACTTTCTATTTTATAGCCCAGCGTGGCTTTTGAGTTACGGTCATACTCATGAGCTCACCTCTGTCAGACAGTTAGCTGCCACCCCCTGCCCCCTTTTTACCTTAGGTCTTGGAGAATTCCATTTCTAGACAAAGGAAATGTAAATCCACTGCCCCCCCCAAATTTAAAATCCATCTGTGGCCCCAGAAGCTGTGATGGGATTGGTTCAAGCTCTGTTCTTTCTGGCCTTCCCCTAAGGACTGTGCCTTACACAAGGATTCTCTCAAAACCTGCTCTATTAACAGGGTTGAAATCTGACATTAACATGTGTGTTGGGAAATAAACACTTTCTGAAATAATCAGAATCCAAACAAAATGCAGCCTTATAGACCACACTCAGCACCTCAAATTACCTCTGGCTAGCATTTCCTGGAAAGAACATGTGGACGCCCTCGCTGAGAAACTCCCGCCTTGTGTTCCACACCAGAACACACCTCACTTTGAGACTTCAGAGGAGGCCTTAAGAAATTACATGTGGATCAATGGCATCTCCCAATGAGAACTGATTCTTACAGCAGACAAACCAACAGTGCTGACTCTCACCATGTCTTACAGGTTTCTGCCTAGAAATCAAATTGATTTTGTTCCAGAGAAGACATTTTCTTCATTAAAAAATTTAGGAGAACTGTAAGTAGCATTGTCTACTAGGAAAATAGGATTGCTTCTTCCAAGATTATAAATTTAAATGACCAGTGAGCCTTCTTTTTCGCTAGTGGCAATCAAATCCTGCAGACTCCTGGATATTCAAAATCAATTAAGAAAACCAACATTATCCTAAAGTCAAAAGCAAATTAAAATTCAACAGTGGGCTTAATATGGATTTAGTCTACTTGAATTTCTCTGCCTATTTTCTTTGGGTGATTTCATATGTGTGTGTGTGTGTGTGTGTGTGTGTGTGTTTTGGAGCAAATGAGTTTTCTATAACTCCTCAAACTCAAGGATCATTATCTCTAATGGCTGGAGTATAGTAAATTCTCAGTAAATGCTTGCTGAATGAATGGGCGACTGAAATAATATTAATCACGACTGAACAAAGGAACAAAGATGCTTATTATCCCTTGAGAAATTATGACTTCTAGAGCAGATGAAGTGAGTACAAATGTCTAGAATGATAAGGATTATTGAAAAATGTGCAGAGGGATCATGTAACTTTTTCTGTTCAAATATATATGTTTTGTAGTGCTAAAACTTTTAAAAGCATCTGTCTTGCTATTAATTCATTGCTACCCACATAATTGTTATCATTGGAAGTTAAAACTAAGTCTGTTATATTATAAATAGTGGCGATTAGGGTACAGATCTCCTCCTCCTGATCTGAAACCTAAAAATGGAAACTAATCTCTTAATTAACCTCTTTCCCATTCTTTATACCTTGCTTTATAAGACAGAAAGGACGGAGGAAAAGAACTCAGTAAGAGTAATCTGAAAAAACTAATTCATGGATAATTAAGATAATTCAATCTCATGCATAAGTATCACAAACCAAATCCACATATATTTTCTAAGTGCCTAGCGCGTGAAAGACACTGCAATAGAACTAAAAATATTGTTCATATTCTATGGCAAAAAGTGAAAGACAGCTTGCTCAGAATTGTTCACTCATTCTTCACGGCAGCATTCCTGATGAGGCATTAGGGGTCTGATAGGGATTTGAGTTACAGGGTGGAGGAGGTTAACAGCCCAGGACAAACAGGAACATGTTTTAGGTACAAACTTAAGAAAATAGTGGTAAGGAGTGCATATTTTGAAAACTATTCGAATCCTCCTTTTATCCTATGCTTTGGCAGAGCTATCCACACCCCTGCCCCCTAAAGGGCCCAGTTAAGAGACATTAGCTTCCTTTTTAAAAGACCACCAATAATTCATTCCAATCCACTAATCAGCAGTAAGGGAAAAGAAATTCAGAAGTTTATAGAATTAACTGGAACAAGGTACTTTTAACTCCTCAGTTTACAAAAATGTTAGATAATTTTGCTGTGCCCTCATGACAACAAACTCAGCCTGGAGAAGAATCAAACAGACTTAGGTGAGGCCACTGAAGTCCTTTCCCTTACAAGACTGTACTTTGTTTTTCAATAACGCTTAGCAGAATGCTTTCTAGCTGTACAAGACATCATCATCTTGCTGTTTGGTCACACTTCCTCTGACCCATGCATACCATGGCTTTCCTTCTGCACTGTGACCCTGTGTGCTCTACTTACCTGCAGTTCCTCAGATCAGAATTTCCAGCTGGCGAGATGAGTACACTTGGGTATCATGACGGTACCTCAAAAGCAATCTCTTACAATTAATTTATAGATGCCAGCTTCCTCCCTTGAACTTGCCATCTTAGTGGTATCAACATCCTTCGCTATTTCCTTTCCTTCCAACTCTCATTATGCTTCATGTCCTACCAGACTGTGAGCCTGTCCATGCTCCACTTAAGCCCTCATCTTTCACCTGGTCCAAGGTCAAAGCCACCTGCCTGGTCTCCATCCTTTTACTCTCTGACTTTTCATGCTTCTGACAGAACTATCTTCCCATAATGCAGAGCATAGTTTGCCCCTGTCTTGCTTCATATTCTCACGCCTTGTTGCCAGCTCTCAATGTTAATGTTCAGAAGAATCATAAGGGATACTGACTTTAAATGCATGTTACCAGTCTCTCTTCCAGAGATTCTGAAGTGATAGTTCTGCTGGAGTAGGCACCAAGAGAGTTCTTGAGTGGGCATCAAGGAATTATAAGCATCCTCCTTGGTTCTGATGCCTGGACTATGCTCTAAGAAGTACTGCCTTGGAATGTATTCATGGGTCTTCCATTTTGTCTCCATGCTCATTTCCAGGCTCACTTCCTCTACATTTCCCCATACTTTCCATCCTCCACCCATGCTGGGCCATTTACCAATTCCAGAAGATGTCATTGAATTCCAAGTCTCTGATTCTCTGATTATGCTTAACCCTCACTTGAAAAGCTGACCTTCTATTCCACGTATGAAAATCATAAATCTTTGTTCACAAAGTTCCTAATTTCCAACTCTTTTCTCTGTTTTTCTGTTTTTTTGTTTTGTTTTGTTTTCTTGGGATTTTTTGGTCAGTACATCTGTAATAGCCCTTGCTTCATTCCTTCCTTGTTTTATAATCTAGTTGTTTATCCTAATTGTAAGCTTTGTTACAAAGAGATCTGGGGTGCCTGGGTGGCTTAGTCAGTTAAGCGTCTGACTTCAGCTCAGGTCATGATCATGGGTTCGAGCCCTGTGTCGGACTCTGTGCTGACAGCTAGCTCAGAGCCTGGAGCTTGCTTCAGATTCTGTGTCTCCCTCTCTCTCTGACCCTCCCATGCTCATGCTGTCTCTCTCTCAGAAATTAAAAAGAAAAAAGAGAGGGAAATCTAAGTCTTAGTTATTTGTAACTTCCACATATCCATTCATCAGCAGCTCCAATGCATCAAAAATAGAAAAAAAATATTTTGTTTGACTCTTAAGCAATGGAATGTCTGTTTCACTTTTTAATACCTTCTCTGGTTCAGAAGCATATTTTAAACTCTTAAAGATTCCCGATTCCTCCTGATCCTAGATATCCTTTTCTAGATTATCTAGATACACCTCATTATGGTTCCTCATGGATTGTACAATACTATGATATTTCATTCTAAAATTTTAATTTCTTTAAAAAATAGTACCATATCAAAATAGATTTGAAATGCACGAAAGTATCCATTCAAAATTATCTGGGAGGACAACATGTGGCCAATACAGTCTTATTTGGAATGCAAAGTAAGTAAAGGCAAAGGTCTTGGCCTTAGAAAGCTTGTAATAGAGTTGGATAAACAAGATATCACATGCTTGAACCAAGTAGGAATCACAAAAGCAAACGAATGATTGCAGTGTACAAAGAGTATCTGAAACAGAGGAAATTAATCAAAGTAGATACTGAAGCCATGTTGGGAATGTGTTGGAGAGTCACTGAGAGGAAATTCCAGACAGGAACTGGATGAGCAAAATGTCACGCATCTGAAATGATGAAAAACATATCCATTTGGCTGACTCACGCAGCCCTGTTTTGTAACAAGTTATCTATCAGGTTGGGTAAATTGGACCATATTTTCTATTACGTCAAATGGGATGATGATAATTGTGGGGAGTAATACCCATGTCATTTATTTCCAATGTAATTGCTTTGGGTTTTCACTGTCATCAACAGGGACCTGTCTAGCAATATGATAATGGAGCTACCAGCCCACATTTTTAAAGATCTGAAGCTTCTACAGAAACTGTAAGTACTTCTTCCCACCATCATCAGATTTAAATGGCAACACCTTGAGCTTTCAAACTAATAACATCCTGATGCTTCTTTCCTTCCTCTTTCTAATGGTACAAAAGGAATCTGTCGTCCAATCCTCTTTTGTATCTCCACAAGAACCAGTTTGAAAGTCTTAAACAACTTCAGTCTCTGTAAGTGAAATATAACAGTATATTGATTATCATTTTAGTGGATGTATTTTACTAAGAAGCACATTTTTAAAAAATGGGTATTTTATATACAGAGAGCTCTTACTTTGAGCACCTATCATCAGACAGTTGTGAATATCATTGTTACCATCAAATGACAAGCCACTTTTACCATTTAATATGTTGTAAAGGCCATTTCTGTGTCGGAAGCTGCACATACCAGGTTCATATGGAAAAATCTCATCCTACAATTTTCCTAAAGAATTGCATTTTCAGTAGTTTGGTTACTGAACTGTTGGCAAAACGCAAATTATGTAAGACTTGCCTGCTTTTTCCTTTCCCCTTTGCTACAACAATCTACCTGACATTGGTCTACAGTGTATGCTTTTTATATTTCTATCAGTAAAGAAAAAAATATCCTACCAATATGAACATTCAGACATTTAATGTTCCTTAGTATTTTAAAATTTCAAACATATTAGTGTCAAAAACTCTGCCAGTTCTCCTTTGAACTTCCTCATCCCTTTTCTATGAATAGCCATTGTTGGTTAAAGTTTGTTTTTATACAGAGGACATATGCATTACCTGATGTCAGCCTAAAGCCTTTTTTTCATTCAATTCTAGAGTCTAATTCTTAATATCATTTTTTCTTCTTGCTAAATCTTAATGCCAGATTTAGGTTTTCTTTCAACAGGCATTAGTGAGAATCCACTGATGAAAAAAGACTTTTCTCATTTTTTTTTGAGATTCATTCACACATTTATTTAACAAACATTTGCCAGCCATCAACTTATCTGTACCACTGTGTTAGACATCCAAGACATAGTGATCTCTTTTGGAAACTATTGGCTATTGATCAAATAATCAAATAATCCATGTAGAGCTAAAACTGTAGTAAGTCCAGGAGAACCAGAGAGCAAAAGAAAGAAGAGGAAAACAAATCCTTTAAAAAGGACTCAAGAATTTCCTGTAGCATGGGCCCTGTGATGATTCTGGAGTATAATTGCTTCACCAGGTTTCATTTTTGACTGCCAATGAAAAGGCAGTTCTTTTATGAAGGACTCAATGGATAAAGAAAACCTAGAACCATGTCAAGAAGTCCCTACTCAGATCAATAAAAAAACTGAGTGAGAATCAAGCAGCTTTCAAAATAAACATTAAAAGTCTTTTTAGATTTTTCTCTCTCCATCTGTTTCCTGAGAACATGGCAGATTCCCTTAATTCATGCCATCCTAAAGAGTCTTCAGAGAATCCGTATTTGAAGAAGCTTCTGGATAAATGAGGAGTATAGGGTTCCCACTGGAGTTCTCTGAGGACATCTCATAGTGTCTGGGAAGGAAAGGCATATGCTTCCCACTACTATCTTAGGAACGCTTGTTATGAGTTGGAGCTCTGCTCCACCAGAAGGACCCATAAGCCTGGAAGAAACAACTGCATTTGAATCCAGGTTCTCATGAAACTCGTTTCAGTGATGATCTCAGGTGGGAAATATCAGCTCCTGTCAAACCCTCCAAAACTCACACGATGTGGTATATAAAATCAAACTATGCAGCCAATTTCATGATCACACAAATCACCATCGCTGTTTTTAAATCAAAGAAATACACGAAAATGTCCTATTAGAATTAATTCTGCATTTGAAGTGACAAAATCAGCCCCAATTTACAGAAGGCCTAAATAGAAATAGCAATCTTCTAAGATAGATTACTATAAAATTTTCATGCTAATTTGAATTGATAACAAGACTTTGAAGCACGACATTTAGGATATGACAAAATGCAATTATTAATAAGTTAAGCCCTAAAAACATGATATCTATTGTGCATATTTTCCAGAGACCTGGAAAGGATAGAGATTCCAAATATAAATGCACAGATGTTTCAACCCATGACGAACCTTTCTCACATGTATGTATGTATGACAGAATGGAGAAGTAAGCATGGTGAAATATTGCAGATGTTCTAGTGTAAACTGTCTAATGTATCACTGCAATGTGTTTTTATGCAAGAAAAGTCTTTTTATTGAGAACTTTTTAATTTTGTCACCTTTGGTCCCTGTCAAATAGAGTTCAATATTATGATGTGCCGACATGAATGACACTTCTCCCTGGAAACACGCTGTTTATCCAATTGAGGTCCAATAAGAGATCAGGGTACCAGAATGCCACACATTACACAAGATGAAGTCACTGGCTAAATGGTACTCAGGAGACCTGGAAACATTAATTCACCTCACATGAATGAGCAGTCGGCTGCTCTAAGATTTGAGCCCTTAGGAAGAAAGGTGCTATATAAATTCCAGGTGTTGTTACTGTTACTAAGTGCACTACAAAATGGAGGTAATTAATCTTTATAGTAGTTTTTGATAAGTCACTTTAATATATTTGGCTAAAGTGCACTGTGTAAGTTGTGTTAATATATGTGTTTATGACATGATCATTTCTTTATCAACTGTATAATCTATGTGTTCATGATTTCAAAAATTAACCATTGTTATCCACAACAATAGGGAGAATTCGATGTAAGATTACAAGTTGGGTGCAGCAATGGATGAAATGGTTGGTGTGAAGGTGCTCTTTTGGGAGAACATTTTGTTTATGTCTCTGCAGTAGGTGTGATTACTAAAAGACAAGTATTTGATGCATATCCACATGGCTTTCATAATTTCTCTTTCTGTGGCACCAGTAGATAAATATTTAATGAGGCTATCATTTCCTTGTTGCAGGCAGAATGTGAGGTCTTTTTAGAATAGAGAAATTCACCCTGTTTCGAATGTGCTGGAGAAGCTGCCGCTTAAATTATGTACTTCAGCTTGAGGTCAAGATGGACCCAACAGTTAACAGAAAATGTATTAAGTTAGTTGCTTCTCTATTAGGTGATCTATTCTTCTTTCACCTTTCTTGTCCACCATTTATTGAAATGCATCCACCTCAAACCCCTATCTTCCAACCCTTCCAGCTAGTGCCTTGGTCACAGCAAAAGAGAGGTTGAATGACCAAGACCCTAGCTGGCTCTATCTGAAGGCAGCAGACATGATGCAATCTCCTTTAAGACTAAGAGGTCAAGTCAAGTGTGTGCCAGGGACTCCAGGAAAGGAAAAGATAAAAAGAGAATTATACATCAAGCTCCTTTAATCAGATAGATGATTTCAGGAAGCTGGACTCAGCTACTTGAGGTCAGTGATTGCCTCCTATTTCTCTACCTGACAAACCCAGAACTAAATTATCCACCAATCACTTGTTCATCTAGGAAGTATTTGTTGAGTGCTTCCCATGTGTCATGCACTGTTCTAGATCTGAGATCACAGGGATGAACAAGAGAGAGAAGTGTCTGCCCCATGGAGCTTCCGTTTAGCTTTGAGAAACAGAAAGTGAACAAATAAATAGTTAATAAACACTGTGAAAAAAAAGTGTAGCAAGATGAAGGGACAGAGAGAGGATGTGGATGGTTCACATAGAAGTCAGAGAGATGTGACACCAGAATGAAGGGAGGGAGCCAGGCCTGGCAATATCTGGGGAAAGAATCTTCCAGGCAGAGGGAACAGCAAAAGCACTGCAGTGAGAAGGGGGTGAGCCTGGCTTGCCTGAGTCTGGGAAGAAAGACAGTGTGCCCGGGTGAAACTAGCAATGAAGGGAAGGAGGCGAGGTGGATCTGGGCAGCCAGTCTCAAGGGGCCTTGAGACCATAACAAAGTAAAGCTTTATTTAACTTGCTGGTCTGGAAATTGAATGGAGAGAGAGTTAAAAAAAAAAAAGAATTAGACAAAAAGAAATAAACTAAAAGAGGTGGTACAAGAAAACAAAAATGGAATGAGTTTTATGGGGGGAGCCTAAATACACAGGTTTAGGGGGTGGCAATAAGCCAAGTGACTTCTGAATTCAATCACACGAAGCTTCCACACACCTCGGTCATAAATACATTGGTCACAAACAAACCTATATTTTCGTCTAGAAACTGTATAAGCCCTTTAAGGCTCTGGTGAGAAGTCCGCTTCCTCTCCTAGCTCCCGTGACTGAGGTTTCCTAGTCTCAGAAACACTCCCTTCCTGCCAGGGTCAGGGGAAAGGAGGCTGGGTAAGTGAGTGTACTTAAACTGAGTACTAGGCAGGAATGTTTTCAGTGAGGTCCTTTACATCCCAAACCCTGGCCCCTGAATGTTTGCTACAGATCAATGTAACAATAACGATTTGCTTTTCATCATATCCTAGAGAATAATCTAGGAAATGAGGGAAAAATAGAGTCCAGGAGACTTTACATTCTCATGTCCTCCCCTGACTCATCTCAGTCAAGCCGCGGAATTTCTATGCCCTTTAGGTTCTTCGTCTTGCCAAGAGGAACACTGCCTAGAGAAACGTAATATGTAATGAGGCACACTATTGCACAATCACTGCTAAGCAAAGATAAACACACCTAGTGCAGTTGCACACCTGACAGAGCGGTAGCTCTGCCAGGGTGGCAACTGTCGTTTCTCTGTCATTGCTGCAAAGTGACTCTTTTTTTCCCTTTGAATTTAGTTATTTCAAAAACTTTCGATACTGCTCCTATGCTCCCCATGTCCGCATATGTATGCCCTTGACTGACGGCATTTCTTCATTTGAGGACCTCTTGGCTAACAATATCCTCAGAATATTTGTCTGGGTTATAGCTTTCATAACCTGCTTTGGAAATCTTTTTGTCATTGGCATGAGATCTTTCATTAAAGCTGAAAATACGACTCACGCTACGTCCATCAAAATCCTTTGTTGTAAGTATGTTTCCTACCTAAATGGATTTAGGATGTCTTCTGTGACCTGAGTACTAGGAACACGTTGGCCTCCAACAATGACACTTAATATGGGTTAGGTGAGCCAGGCAATTTTTTTCCCTAAGTATGAACTACCGTTCTCTTTGGCTCTCTGTTTTAGGTTGCATGAGTTTGCAGTGATCCAGCATTGACCGCTGGGGGTTATATCTTGGAAATGGGGTAACAGGGAGCTAACGAATCAATAGAAGGATTTTGGAGGACAGATTGTGGGTTATATACTAAGCTCAGTCTGCCTTCAATTACAATAGCACCCATGCTCCTCAAGCCCAGAAAATTATTCATTGTTAAGTATACAAGTAATATTTATTGTTTAAAAACTAGCTTCCCCCACAAAAATTACCCCCTCACATACACCACCAGTTTTAAAAATGATAAAACAAAGACCCAATATAGTTCTTTAGAATTAGGACACTTTTTGTGAAGTCCATTGGCTTTTAGAGAGTGCTGTAGGTGTTTATCCCAGTTCATTTAATACAGGATGAAGGAAGTAGACCCAATTAGAAAACTGAAACCGAAATGTTGGAACTATCAACATATACTGTGTTTATTCCTTAACAGGTGCAGACTGCCTGATGGGTGTGTATTTGTTCTTCATTGGCTTTTATGATATAAAATACCGTGGGCAGTATCAGAAGTATGCGTTACTGTGGATGGAGAGCTTACAGTGCCGCCTCATGGGGTTCCTGGCCATGCTGTCCACCGAAGTCTCTGTCCTGCTGCTGACGTACTTGACTCTGGAGAAGTTCCTGGTCATTGTCTTTCCCTTCAGCAACATTCGTCCTGGAAAATGGCAAACCTCAATCATCCTTATTTGCATCTGGACTATGGGATTTTTAATAGCTGTGATTCCATTTTGGAATGAGGATTATTTTGGAAACTTTTATGGAAAAAATGGCGTATGTTTCCCACTTTACTATGACCAAACAGAAGATATTGGAAGCAAAGGTTATTCTCTTGGAATTTTCCTAGGTAAATTATATTTTTCACTTTCTGGACCAACATAATTTTGATAGAAATATAAATTTCAGCAAAGGTGTTTTTGTCCTTTTCAGAAAGTAAATGAATATATCAAGTCTGTGTCCCTTTTAAAAGAAAAGTACTTACTCAGTATTTATAGTTTTTATTAACCTTTTTATTATAGAAATTTAGTATGGGAAACAAAGATATACTGTCAGGACCTCTGGATGATTTTTTTATTATCTGTGAGACCCTTTGCTTTTCATACTGTTACTATGAGCTGGAGGAATTCTAGGTTAGTGCCTTGACCTGTGACTCCATCAAGTTATCTGAACTCTTTTCTTTTTTACAATCTAGATTATGAGTCAATTAAATAATAATAACAAAATTCTGGAAACTCACTGACAGGAGATTATTGGAATGGAAATACCAAGAAGGTTTATTGCCTTTGGTAAATGCAGCTCTAAAATAAAAAATGGAAGCGTGCTTAATAAAAGTTTGTTTTCAATTTTTCTTAATTTCCTCTATTTTATTTAGAAAAGAAGACCCTACCTTCTCTGTAACAAAAGTGAATGAGAAGTTGAGCTCTTTAAAGTTAAAAAAACCCCACCACATTTAATATTGTCTAATAAGCATCCCTACTGTTTAAAATTAAAATTAAGACAATTTCCGTATAATTTCTTTAACTAGGGCAGTATTATCATTTTAATTCCCTCTTCTCATCTTTTCCCCTCTCTAAGTAGTCAATAAGTTCTATCATCCTTTCTTTTTCATTAAATGTTTTTTCATCAACATATACCACTGCTGTCCTCCAGTCTCTATCTACCATCACCTTCATTTAAAACCTTACAACCTCAACCCTGAAGGGCTTATACATAAGGGCTTATTACATTAGCCCTTACTAGTCTTTTGACCTCAGGGGGTTTCTCTCTCTTATTAACCTGTTCACTCCCTTGAGTATCAAAAAGACTGTGTTTACCTCAGCTCTGAGGCCTTCAATGACTCCCTGCTACTGCCAAGGTCAAGTGTACATTAATCACTTAAGATACTTCATAAAATGGCTCTAACCACTGGTCCAGCTCTTCTTCATCTCTTCCTCTTCTTCTGAGAAATATACCTTCTTAGCACCATTTTAATAATACTCTTCACATACCACCCTGTTCTGTAGCTATTTTTTCATGGACATTGTAAGCTGTTCCTAGCATAGACGCACTTCATAGACACACACACACACACACACACACACACACACACTACATTACATTGTATTCACTGATTCATCAACAATTTATTAAGCACCTGCTATAGGCCAGGCACTATTTTGGACACTGGAGACACAACAGATCAGCCCTCACAGACCTACCATCAGCAAGAAGGATGAAGACAAGTAAACACATTCTTACGTCACAAACTGACAAATGCCACAAAGGAGGAGAACTGGATGTTCTAGGAGGCCCCAAATCTGAGCACAGGGAAAGCTTTCCAGCAGGAATGAATCCAAATCCTTAGGCCCAAAGGATAAGGAAGGATTAACCAAGTGAAGTCTGTTCCAGGAAAAAACATAGTGGACATAGAAGTGCAAAGCCACAGAACAGGCCCAGATGAAGGGCCAAGAAGTTAGACGTAGCTGGATCTCATAGGTAAGGAGAGTGGGGTAAGCTACAAAGGGTTTAACACCTGTGATGTATTCCAGGTAGATAAAGAGATAGTAACCCCCTCCCACAATCATCATCATCATCACCTATACACCCTTGGCTTACCTGTGAGAAGAGTCCTAGAGCCCTCTTTTCTCTTTAAAGAGTATACAAATACACAGTTTGGAAATAAATTCTTTATCTTAGAATGGAATAAGATTTAGAGAGAAGTTTCAAAGATAGTAGCTTCCATTTACCCCTCACCCAGTTTCCCCTACTGCTAACATCTCAAATCCCTAAGGTGCTTTCAGAACACACACTTTTGATCCTTCTGTAAGTCTGTTTTCATAATTTGTACTGGAGGATCATCTTTAAAAGTCATTATCTATTATTCTTAACTGAAGTTTCTGACAAGAGGCCTACAATAAACCAATTTTATAAAATTCCATTGAATGGCTTTATTACGAGATTCTAAGGAATGTGAAATGTTTTGGATAAAAACAACAGAACACTAGGAATTTGTAGAATTCTCCCCTAGACTTCGCCCATCTTATACATAGTCTAGATTCAGACAGACATTTTTTTTAAAAAAAACTTTAAATAGTATGCACGTTTTATGCTCACCGTGAAGAATGTGATGATTGCTCTTGGGATTTTTATATGGCAAGAATATAACAAAGTGACTAAGAAGTCAGCATTAGAAGACAGTGATGTTAAGTGAGAATTGTCTGAATATATTTGACTCTAAAAAATAATTCATACAGTTGAATTTATTTTTTATTTCTTTTTTCTTTCAAAACAAGTCTAAAGGATTCTGAATTTTAGTTTAAATTACTGTAAGCTCTCTGAGAAAACTCAAAAATGCATTTTCGTTCTATGTAATATTTTTACTTAAGACCAAAAACATGAGAGGTAATGTTTCTGAGGCTATTATCTACTTGATATTCCAAGTTATTTTGTTCATATTTATAAGATAAAGAAATGGGGTCATGTTTATTTTTTGAGATAATCATATGATTACAGTAATCCTTTAAGATTTGAATTTGCAAGGAGTGAAAAATAAAATTAGCTTTTTTCTGGCTTTAAAAAAGCTAAAATTCACCTCATGCTACACCTAGATCTGAATTTCAGAGGTCTGTAACTCTTTATAAAGGATTTGTGTATTTCCAATATCTTTTTGATCTGACAAACCCAATTCTTTTAGCTTATTCTAGCTTATAACCTTGGATTCAGGGTTATTAGCTGATTGCCACTGGGTCTATACAAAAGAATGCTTCTTGGAAGTATGGCCTAAGAGGCACCATAATGAACATCTATGTAACACAACACTTTTACTGTTGCTTTATACACCTGAAATGTTAAGAGCTGTGCTTTTCCCAACAGGTGTGAACTTGCTGGCTTTTCTCATCATTGTGTTTTCCTATATTATTATGTTCTGTTCCATTAAAAAAACTGCCTTGCAGACTTCGGAAGTGAGGAATCACATCGGAAGAGAGGTGGCTGTTGCAAATCGTTTCTTTTTTATAGTGTTCTCTGATGCCATCTGCTGGATTCCTGTATTTGTAATTAAAATTCTCTCCCTCTTCCGGGTGGAAATACCAGGTCAGTCCCTTCTATTATTTCCAAGCACATTGTGCCTTCTTAAGCACCTTGACAAGACCAGAATACGGTGCTTTACATATAGTAAATTCTCTGTAAATACCTATTCAGTACACACAACTATTATTTTCCTCAATATTTTATAGTCTGTATTCTAAGAGAGCAACCTGGTAGTGGTGCAATCCAGACAAGAATCCAGACAAGAATGATAAGAAAAGAGGAGCTAGAAAAACAACAACAATGAAGACTTAGTGTCTTCTTTCTATCTGAGCTAGATAGTGGTTCTTAACCAAGAATACACATAAAAAATCAAAATATAAATGCCCAGGTTCCACTCTGGGCTTCTGGATTTCACCTACAAGGACCAAGAGCTAAACGCAGGTATTTTGGAAAAGTTCCTCCCATGCCCACGTGATTTGGAGGCACACACCCCTGGTTAAGAACCACCAGTTTATTTCATGGTCCTTGCCATGTGGTTGTCACTCTAGGCTCCACTCTAGAGTGTTAGATGTTTGGTGGAAGTAGGTCTCCCACCCACACCCCTATTTCAAACAGAGGGGAGAAACCCCTTTTTTTGTTAGGCTTTTATGTGAATCCCTTCCTGGGACTTAGAAGTCACAGTCATCGAGGGGCCACCTAGGGCTTTGGCCTGACTCTCAGTGAAACAGGGTTTCATCTGGGGCAGGAATCATATCTATTCATCTTGGCACCCCAGGGTCAAGCATGGGGTAGACACTTCAGAAGCACTTATACAAGAGTTATGAATGTACAGGTAACAAACAGCTGTAATGATTATGTCCCTCTGGCTTATGTGTGGGAGTCATGGGAGGTCTTGTCAAGTGCCTCACTGCAAAACGACACACAACATCCACAGCTTTCCCTTAACCTGTCAGTTTAGAGTGACTGATCACAAGGCAGATGTAAGGTGTGAAAGTGAAGATCAAGAGAGACATCAGGGCTGACTACTTGGGAACTTTCACTGAGTGGTGAGAGCAGAGGCCTTGAGAATGCATGTGCCATTGCTCCAGGAGAGCAGGTTGGATGTGAATGAGGAGCAGAGTTAATTAAATATTAACAGTCACACCTGAGGAACTTAGTGAATCATTCAGTCTACTACAGTTTCCTGGACATTTCAATTTTTACATCCTTGCATTCCACATTTAGCAGGACTAAAATGTCCGTTGGCCTCCATTGCCCATGGAATAAAATCCAAGTGCTGGATCAGCATTAAAAATGTTTACCCCCGACCCCACCCTCGTGTATTCTGTGATCCAGGCTCCACTCTAGAGTGTTAGATGTTTGGTGGAAGTGGGTCTCCCACCCACACCCGTAGTTCAACCAGAGAAATAAAGCCTTTCATTAGTTAGGATTTTATGTGAACCCCTTTCTGGGACTTAATAATCCATTAACATTATTAGGATTTTTTTCCTGCACCTTTTTGATGCCTTGCCTTTGTTGAAGGTGTGTGTGTGTGTGTGTGTGTGTGTGTGTGTGTAAGGGGGTTCTGGGCTACCGTGCTGATGCTGGGTAGGACTAGTGGGTAGAGAACCAGGCTCTCACTTGTCCTGGAGTGAATATGAACATTGTTTAACATGAGTTGGCGCCTAGAGGTAGCACTGTGGTCAGGGAGCTAGCCTGAGGATGCAGGACAGGTGGGGGAAAGCTCTGAGTTTCCTTGTTTCTTTCACCTGAGGTGAGTCACTGGGGGGAAGCAGAGCTCAAATGAAAGTGAAAAGATGGCAAAAGAATCCTATACTCCAGTACTTACTCTCTCTGCACCCCTGAGAAAGAGGCTGTTTTAGGGGAGCAGGCCCAAGACCACCGACAGTCTGAGAGCAGGAACTCGGGGACAGAAGGAGTGGGCTCTCCTCTTTGTAATCACTCTTCTTTAAACGTTTATGAGTTGCCTTTCATAAGATTTGTAGCCTTGGACCCTCCCCCCTCCCCATATCTTCTACCTTCCCTCAAGCAGCTGTGGGTGGGGCCCCGGAGTGGGGTGTAGATCAAAAGGGATGGAGGCGTACACACAGAACTCCATTATCTCACAGACATGTGGCAGGCTAAGGACTGAGAGAGTCCTCTGTGTCTTCTTGCCTTTTCCTCAGCTGCGGCCAGGGCTGTCTGGGCCTCAGAGTCAGGCTGAAGTGGTTAGATGAGACAGGAGCCAGGACAGTGGTGGTTAGGTCTCATCATGGTTCTGCTCCAGATGGATTAACTGGAAGAAGATGAAATTTAATCCCCTTCCTGTTCCTGCTCTAAATGAACACTTCTGAAAACAAAAATATTTTCAACCTATAAGACTCTAGCTTACTAAACACCCCTGATCATCCTTCAAGATTCAATCCAGATACTCCTTCTCCCATGGTACCATTCTAGATCTCTCTTCAACCCATGCCCATCCAACTCAATTGCTTAAATGTCTATTATATTTTGTTTGGACTTCACTTATTAACGTCACCCAAACTGCCTCCCAACAGTGTTGTTGTTTTTTTTATGTGTTCATTGCCCCCTTCAAATTATAAGCTTCAGGACAACAGGAGCCATGTGTTATTTATCTTTCCACAAGTGCTTTTTGCATAATGTTATGTAATAAATGCTTCTTAAATTAAAGATGTTGAGCTCATCCAAGAGTGGTGGAACAGGGTGGGGAGGGGATGGTCTCATCAGCCTCCCAAACTTCTCTTTCCATGCCTTTTGATGCCCTTCCCCACCCCAGGCACTTGCTTATTTTGGATGTGGGAGGAGGCAGCCTTATGTGGCTGAAGAATGACCGAGTGAGGCAGGAGTTCTGGGTTTCCATCCTAACCCCACCACTGACCAATTGAGGAAATGTAGGCAGATCACCCCACCTCACTGAGATTTTTTTTTTGTTTTTATTTATTTATTTATTTTATTTTATTTCTTTTTTCCTTGGGTGAGCAGAGACATTTTATTTTATTTTATTTTATTATTTTTTTAGTATATAAAAACTGTTTATTTTTCTTCCTTATTGTGTATCTCTTTTATTTTTTTTCTTACAAATAGTTTATTGTCAAATTNTCACTGAGATTATTTTCATATGGCCTCTCAAATTCCTTCCAGTTTTCATATTTTGTGAGTCTGTTAACTCCTTGAGGCTTTTCCCTCTGTATTGCTCTGCTTGGAGTGTCATAACAGAGTAACACAAACTGGGTGGCTTAAGTCATGGAGAGTTGGGAGTCCAGAAAAAAGTGTCAGTAGATTTCTGCTGCAGCTTCTCTCCTTAGCTCCCAGATGTCCACCTTCTTACTGAATCCTCATGTGGTCTTTCCTTTGTGCGTGCACCCATGGTGTCTCTGTGTGTATGAAAGTTTCTCTCTTCTTCTAAGGACACCTGTCAGATTGGAATAAAGACCACCCTAAATGCCTCGTTTTAACTTAATGGAAACTTTAAAGGGCTGTCTCCAAATGCACTCATATTCTGAGGTCCTGAGGGTTAGGACTTCAATATATGAGTCCTGGAGTACACAATTCAGTGCATAACACCTTGGGACTTAGAGGCAGGAGATGTCTGTGATCAAGTGTCTGGTATCTGAGAGCCGCAGGAGTGGTCATCATCCTTGAAGAGCTTATGACCTTCCAGATCATGATAGGAAACTGGAATAGGAAAAAAAAATGTTTTTTGAAAACCTTATTTGGCCACACATCAGTCTTTCTCTATATTATACTCAATGCTTTGAGGTCTTTCTTGAACACCCGGGTGGACCTAACAGAGTAGTCTCGACCACATCTGACTAAGCCCCTTCTTGCTTGCCCGACTTCCCATGTGTTGTAGGAAATGCTGCCCTCCTTGGCCTTATCCCATTCTGTCCTCACCCTCCAAGAACTCTGGGGTGTGTCCCATCATGGCCTGTCACTGAGAGAACAGGTGGTCAGCCCAAAAGATTCGCCAGCTTTAGCCTTCCTTTCTCAGGGTTTACCTGCTGACCTTACATTAGCTAGTCACCCTGAGACTGAATGGGAAGTCTCATTCCTGGTTGCAATTTCCTCTGGGAACACAACAGACAAAAAACAACTTGTTTGGTTTGGTTTTGTTTTGATTTCAGTCATGCACTGTCCATATTATCTAATAAAAGAATTAAAGACAAGTAATACAGTATTATGAAACTTTAATAAATCTAAGATATGCTAAATATAGATATTTTTCTTCCATATTCTTTTCAGTTCAAAAAAAATAAATAAGGACAAGAAAGAGAAGATGGGGTGGGAAAAGAGGAAGGCAAATATAGAAAAAGAGAAAAGGGAGATAAGAGGAAAGAAGGAAAGAGAGGAGGGTAGTTCAGATAAGCAGTCAGAAAAAATAGAAAAGAAAGAAAAGAAGAATAGAAAGGATGGAAGGAACAAAGCAGGGTAAAGAAGAACAAGGAACAGTGTCTAATGGATAAGAATATTGTGAAAGTGGGGAGAGAAGAGAAGAAGACAAAGGAGAGTGACAGGGAATGTATCCCTGGCCTTACCATCTGGCTCTGGCTCTTCACCTGAGCTGGGAGTTCTTAGCACTTTTGGAGATATAAAAGGAGGCAGCCTAATGTGGTGGGATCGCAGAATTGCAGGTGTTAGTGCTGAAGAGGGACGTCAGCAGAGCCGCCGACTGTGGCCCACCCAGCCCCCTGACTTCGATCAAGTAAGTTATCATCAGCCCCTTTCATAGATAGGGTAGTTGAGATCCAGGAAGCTTAGGTGATTTGCCCATGGTCCCACAGTTAAATGTCTCACCCAAAGAGCAGGCTGCGTGCAAGGGGGAAAACACACTTCATCCTAACCAAGTGCGTGATGTATTCAGAAAGGGTACAATCATCACAAATATCTACTCAGAAAGAAGTTTTATGGTGTCTTTTCCTCAGTATTCTAATTAACATCTGTAAGGCCTCACCCAGAAAGATTGATTAAGTTGGAAGATGTATTCTAGTCTGCTCTTCACATATTCAGTCTCCACTCTGAAAAAGATGGTTGGAATAAGAAGGTGGGGCAATTAGGCTTTCAGGAATGAAGTTAAGACCAAGATCCCATCTGACACCAGGACCAGATGTTTCCTGAACAATAATCTATTGATTAAGAAACATTTTGTCATTTTCTTACTTATCTATAAAGAAAAGCAATAACAATTGCTTTATATATCAACTTACATCTATGAAGTGTTGTTTTGTTTTGTTTTTTACGTATTTCCTCTCATTTGGCCTCTCAACAACCTACCAAGTAGTTACTGAAATTCAGAAAATTTCTGAATAGTAGGACCTTGAATTCATAGGTCCTATGCTCCTCCAACAGAGAGATTTTCATGGTGAAAGAAAAGTGAACTTGGGAGCCCTCCCCAAAATAACATTGACTACAAAATGTTATGTGCTATTTGTGTCTGTTTAAAATGTCCACTTCATGAAATTTTCCACATTTCGTTTCCCTCTCCAGGCACACTCACCTCCTGGATAGTCATTTTTTTCCTTCCAGTAAACAGCGCCTTGAACCCAATCCTCTATACTCTCACAACCAGCTTTTTCAAGGACAAGCTGAAACAGCTGCTGCACAAACATCGGAGGAAATCGATTTTCAAAACTAAAAAGAAAAGTCTTTCTACATCCATTATGTGGACAGAGGACTCCTCTTCACTTAAACTTGGGGTTCTGAACAAAATAACCCTTGGGGATGGTATAGTGAAACCAGTTTCCTAGTACTGGTTTTGTACCCTGGACTTCCAGGGGACTACCTGTAAGAAAAGTACAGCGTTTGGAAATGACATCTGCAATGCTTTTTCATCTCCACCAACAGCAAACCTTTCTGCACAGAATGACTTCTGGCACTGCATGCCAATGGCAGCTGTACTATTCATCAACTGTGCTAAGAACTGTACCTATGGGTTCTTCTCACTTTTACCATTCCTGAAATGCACTAGTGAATCCATACATAGGAGGCTGATGTGCAGTTGATCTGTAGCTTGTCAACACTACCAACCCACAAGTGAATGCCCACATATTGGCACTGCATGTCTGCGTTTAAGTTGAATTGCACTGTCCATAAAACATTCATGATGCCTAATTCCAATGAGGCCAAAATAACATACACCTAACATCTATTTCTTTGTTTTTTTCAATGTCAGAGGAAATCATCAGCATCCTGCTGAACTGATGTCAAAGGATTTCTGAGATGTTTACCCACCGCAAGCCCTACCCTCTACTCTGGTGGAGTAGAAACTTTGAAAGCAGATCTTTACACAAGGCTATCACATTCAACAAAACAGCAGAGAGACACACTGACTAAGCCATGTACCATTCACCTTCTTGGCTGTTATTTAATGTCAGAAGAGCTGAGATCTCAAACAAGATTATTTTTCTCCAGATTTCCCAGGCCACAAAGAAAAATTGGACACCCCAACTGCCAAAACTACATTTTAATATCTTTCAAGAATAATTTCTTTAAAGTAGTATCCTTATTGCTAGAAAGTTCTGTCTTCATAAAACAAACAGATTAGAGGTATTAAAGAGTTTAAGAATCCTGGTTTGCTTCGGTCCATTTGCTTACTCAGAGAAATTCCCATTGTTTTGAAAAAAAGACCAGTAAGTTTGGACATGATTTTAGAAAATGTAAAGTACTTATTTGTGAAGGCCTGAATGTGTTCTTATCATGAAAGTTTATATGTGAAAAACAATCAGATAAATAAAATTATATTTTGCATTTGTTGATATATTATTTTATGTTTGACAAAGACTACTATTGACTATTACTATGTTTCTCCTGAGAGAGAACATAGCCAGGAAACACAGCACCTCAGTCAACAAGACACATCTTATATTTTTCTCTTACGCCTTTTTCCAAAGCATGAGCAGTAACTGAGCGTCTTTACTGCTCTCTTCATTGTGAGTTCCTTTAATAAGTGGAATATAAGCAGCTGATCGAGAACTCCAGATTACCTCATATTATGTGCTTTTATCTAGTAGAATCCAGGATAGAATTTCAGAGTTCATGTGTCACAGCAGTTCTGGTAATTTATTTGTTATTGCTTAATAGTGACTAAAACCATTGTTTCAATCAAGTGAAGTATCTTTTGCATCAGTGAAATCTTTCTGAGGATTCTGCAAATTATGTTCCTCCCCATTAAGTAGGCTGCCCTTTTCCCTTATGGTTTCAAACTTTTTCCCATCTTGTCTCTTCACTATGATGAGTTACTTCCCTACTTGCTTCTGGAATTTGCTGACATTTTATTAAATGCCTTTTGCCGGTCCTTGATCATCAGATGATTTATTTCCTAATACATTTCCCAACATCAAGAACATAAATAAGGAATAGACCCTGAGCCTAGGGTATTGCAATCTTAGCACAAATGTGTGTCCCCCTTTCTTGAAAGGCATGAAGGGTGGGCCATGTACCAAGCATCTGGGAACTGTGTTTGTGACTGTACTTACTGTTAAGTACTAGACATAAGAAACACAAGGTCAGGTGCATCAGGGAAGTTTTCACAGAAAAATTGAAGCTATATATTGGTTAGCAGCATGCTAATGGACAGTATAAAATTGAATTCTAATAGGTTAGTGATTTACAGTCTTATTCTGTTTTGCTACATAAATAGAAACCTATAAGAAATATGTTTGATTTTAACAAATAGCACTCTTTTATCTGGATTGAGTGAGATCTTTTGCATTGTCAGAGTTGTTTTCTAAACCCAATGTTTCTGTGTGGATAAGAAAAGACTACCTCTGTTCTTTAACCACTTCCCGTGACAATATAAACAACAAATAAACATGACTTGAGAACATAAGAGGCCAGAGACTGTGCCATCTTTGAGTAGGAGAGAATGAGGGCAAATTACCCAATCCACATCTCTATCATATGCTTGTGTATTACTGACATCTGGTATTGGAATTAAAAAAGAAAAAGATATTCTAAAAAACCAGTATGGAGCCTTAGATGAGTATATAAAAAGAGGGTACATAGTTTATCTGTGTTAGACTTAGCTAAGCTTACTTACATCACTTTGTTTTATTTGTAATCAAAATTAAAATAGTTTATGCCCACTGAGGTTGCTGAAATAGACCCTGATGACCAGGGGCTTTAAATGGGGTTACATGTAGATGAGCTTTAGCTCACAGGTATAGTTTTGTTGCCCTTCCCACCTCACCATGCATCTCAACTCTGCAGCTCCATTCGGCTCAGTCTCTACAGCATCATAGAGCCACAAAAGCAGACCCATCACCCCAATATTTTTCTCTTAAGGGTGACTTTGGTGCCAGATCAAATGAGATTCTGGTAATTTGCTGTGCATATGCTCATGCTACATTTTCAAGAATTATCTTACCCAATATGATTCTTCACTCTGTTTTCCATTCTCAAGTTGGTAAGCAATGCAAAGATCCAGAGAATGCACATGATAGAAATGAAAAATGGTGAAGTGTCACCAATCATATGCTCCCTATCATTTTATATATGCCCCCAAGGGAGGTCTGAAGTAAATGGATCTTCCAAAATGAATAAGGAATATATGTAAGAGATATTTCTTTTTAGTCTTTTCAGTGTAGCATAAATGGGCATAAAGTTCTATTTAATAAATGGCTTTAGGCAACTTTGCTCAAGAAACAAAGCGTGGAAGATAAACATTTGTATTTTCTTATTTCCTGAATAAGAAAGAGAAAGAGTGATTACAAAGATTTCTCCTTCTATTAATCAGTTTATATGTCAGTTGTCTGATATCCTGTTTATGAAAGATGGAAGATGCATTTCTAATAAAGATAGTGCTTATTTCTGAACCAGGAATATAAAATGTATTTCGAATATTCTTTGTTGTGTTGTTGTTGTTGTTTTGAGTATTCTTTTAAATGGTTTTTCAGGGGCGCCTGGGTTGCTTAGTCGGTTAAGCGTCTGACTTTCGCTTAGGTCATGATCTCGCGGTTCGTGGGTTCGAGCCCCGCGTCGGGCTCTGTGCTGACTGCCAGCTCAGAGCCTGGAGCCTCTTTCGGTCTGTGACTCCCTCTCTCTCTGACCCTCCCCTGCTCACGCTGTCTCTCTCTCTCCTAGAAATAAATAAAACATAAAAAATTTAAAAAAAATAAATGGTTTTTCAGTAGGAGATCTTAAAGTCCTTGAGGAATACTTCCTAAAGCCCTATAAGTTGACTGAAGCCTATCCTAAATATATTTCATTAGAACAGTCTTCAGGATATTCTCCATGTGACATATATGAAAGAAATCAATTACAAATAAAGAAATAAAAAACAATAAAGGCCAAGTGAGAAAATTGCAGATCCAAGGATGGGTACCCTATGCCATTTCAACAGTCTGGCTCCAGTCCATGGTGACACTTCTTATCTCCAGGGCCTGAGCAAACATAATTATTTTAAGTTATAAACTCACAACTATTTGGATATAAGAAGAAATTATTTCTGGACTGTGTGGGACCCACTAAAACTTTCACCTGTTTACTCATTTTCTGAATTCATGATGCTAGAGTATTTGATTCAGTAATGATTTTGCAATGGAAGCTATTATATGCTTTCCTGCTACAGACAATATGTATTTAGGACAAAGAAATAAGAGTCAAAAGCTGGTCTCATAGTTCCCATTCAGTCATCAACTACATGTAAGTTCTCAGGTAAATGCCTTTGAATCTCTTCCATTCTTTATAAATGGGTTTCCTTAGGATCATCGCAAAAACTGAGGGCCTATCTCATTTTGGGGAAGATCTATAATGTGGATTAAACCACTTTCTGAAGGTCCATGTGGACTGAAAATCCAAAAGTTTACATAAAATTCAAGGATCATTCAATTCTCAGTTTCCACAGGATATTACAAGGTCTTAGAAAAAACCAATGCACGGGTCCATGAATGTTCAGAAATCCTCTTATGGTGGAGGCTTACAGTGCCCCCATTCTATTCTGGAAAGAACACTGAGGCACAACCTCAGACAAAGTTCTCCTAAGATGTGGAAGATTACAACAGTATAGCAGTGAGTACAACTTAAAAATTAGGTGACCTAATGCTAGCAAAATCTGGGAATGAAGACAGCAGTGTAATTAACAAGCAAACATTTTGATCAACTACAAGTCATAAGTTGGTCTCTTCATGTAAGTGTATAAATAGGTCTACTACCCATCTACATTATTCTGAAAAACACATAAATACACAGGTATGCCGCTTATGACTGGGGATATATCTCCATATACTGGGTGTAAAGTGTTTTAGGGTAGAGACATAACAACATATCTAAATTCCCCACAGAACCAAAATACAACACGTGGTTCTTGACCCAGGATTGATCTCTGCCTCAAACCTTGCACCATTCAGCCATGAACTCCCTCCCCTTTACCATCAACTTCTCCTCTATGCTGGCCCTTTCTGGTCAGCTCACAATGCTCCAATTTCTCATATCTAAGACAGTCCTGCCATCCAACACTAGCATCTATTTTTGCCTTCTCTTTATAGCTACACATTTAGAAAGGATGGTAAACTCATTGTCACCAGTGCTTTGACTTCTCAACAACTGAATGCCTCCATGTTCACCACACCATGGAGGCACTCCTCCTTGAGATCTTCATGGTAATAGCTCAATGGACAGTTTCCTTTCTTTAACTACTTCATCTTTCTGGAGATTTTGTCACTAACAACCACTTCCTCCTTCAAATTCCTCTCTTAGAAGGAAGGACATCATTCTTTCCTGCTCTACACAACTTCGCCGGCTCTTACTTCTCACATCTTTATGAGTTTCCTCTCCCTCCGCCTGCCCCCATAAACTTATAAATAAGTTTCTGGGGCTTTATTCTTGGTTTCCTGTTCTTTGTCCTCCTTGAATCTCTCCCAGGCATCAACCTCTCTATGGCTGTCATAGCTAAATAAACTAATTTTTAAAATCCACTTAAAAATAAGTATAAATAGGGGTGCCAGGGTGGTTCAGTCAGCTGAGCATCCAACTGTGGCTCAGGTTGTGATCTCATGGTTCATGAGTTCAAACCCTACATCGGGCTCTCTGCTGTCAGCACAGAGCCTACTTCAGATCCTCTGCCCTCCTCTCTCTCTCTGCACTTCCCCTGCTCATGCTCTTTCTCAAAAATAAAATATAAAAACAAACTAGGGGTGCCTGGGTGGCTCACTCGGTTAAGCGTCTGACTTCAGCTCAGGTCATGATCTCACAGCTCATGGGTTTGAGCCCCTCATCAAGCTCTGTGCTGACATCTCAGAGCCTAAAGCCTGCTTCAGATTCTGTGTGTGTGTGTCTCTCAGCTCCCTCCCACTCATGCTCTGTCCCTCTCTCAAAAATAAACAAACATTTAAAAAAATCTAAATAAATAAATAGGAGTTTATTTCAATAGTTCTTATTATATCTTGACACTTACTTTTTAATCTCCTCCACCATACAACTTTGTTGAAATTTCTAACCTCCCTAATGAGAATCAGCTATTCTCTCAAGCTCATCCAAAAATGGTGCATTTTACATGTTCAGCAAATGGGTTTTAAACCCACCAAAATCATTTGTTTGAAGATTTTTAACAGGAAGTCCCNTCCAAAAATTGTGCATTTTTACATGTTCAGCAAATGAGTTTGAAACCCACCAAAATCATTTGTTTGAAGATTTTTAACAGGAAGTCCCATAAACTTAAACTCTATAAGTGGCCCAAGCTGGAGAGGGGAGATGAAGATTCTAGTGGCCCCATATATAAATTTCTGATCAATTTTCAGTCCAGGACCTATGCTTAAATAAACTTCTTCCTTTTTCTTTATTTTTATTGGGCAGGATCAGAATGTGCAGACATGCCCATTGAAAGCATGAAATTGAGAAACGTATCTTAAGGAAAAACTGTACACATATCACTGAAGAGTCATTGGATGGGGTAGGATTGAAACCTCAGATCACATGACAACCATCATAGAGACTGAACCAGTGACATTAACCGATTTACCTTTCCTGTTCTTATGTAGCTGGCAGTAGCCTTACAGATCAAGTGTTGTATCCTTTTGGTGCTTTATAAACAGAAAATCCTTTTTGTCTTAGTTTTCCCCTCTTCTGAATCTTATATTTTCCCTTAAAAATGGTAAAATGCTTGGTTCCTGGGGCACCTAGCTGGCTCAGACAGTAGACTGTGTAACTCTTAATCTTGAGGTTGTAGGTTTGAGCCCCACATTGGGTGTAGAGATTACTTAAAAATGAAACATTAAAAAAATGCTTCATTCCTCCCTTGCTCTGAATTTTTCATTTCCACCTCTTTTATATTATTGTTTAAAATAAAGAAAAGCCTCAAAATTTTGTCCTGAGTAGGGGCTAACTCTAAATCCACCATACATGGAGTTTGATTTAGATTCACAACCACGGCTTTCCAGCCATTAGCCCTGCCCTTTGCTCATCCACTGTGCATCATGGCCATTCTGGAGTCCTGCCATGCTCTTTGTTGGCTAGTAAGAAAACAGTGGTACATAATGTATGATTCTAAAATAATAGTTTTTTAAGGAAAGGGATCACTTTAGGAATTATACATCTAAATGTATATTGCCATTCATCTATTCAGTCAGCAAATAGGCCTGTGCAGCTATCTGAAGTGCTATCTGACAAGGTCACCTCCAAGGACAGGGGATTCACACTCCAATAAAATATGCTTGGCCAGACAACCAAGGAATTTCTTTAGAGTAGCCTTCAGAGGTTAAGTCCCATGGATGTATCAGTCTTATCACTTTTAACCACAGGACACTCCTTTTTACTGTAATATCTTTTTCCTTCTACTTCTCTTCCTTTTTTCCTCTTTCAAACTTTTTGCTGACATTCGTTGTTCTTTTTCTCTTGCTCTCTCACTACAGCTACACACACAATCCCCTCCTTACTGCTCTCAAATCTCCTTCTTTGCCTCCTCATTTCTGTCCTGATTTTTTCTATTCCTGGTTTTATGTCTGTCTGTCTCTCTCTCTCTCTCCTGGGGTAGGCAGTGTTTGGAGAGGAGATATAAGGCCAGAGTGAGGCCCAAAGTGAGATGGGCTCTTTGGTTGAGCATATCAGGAAACAGACTGATTGATTAAGTTCATTTTTATGCTCTCAGCTGCCTGTAAGTGCCCTAAGTCAATAATAGGAATTCTAACCATCTGACCACCATCAAATAACAACAAATAATACTAGAAACATAACCGAACAGTTCTTTACAGACTGCCAAATGCTTTCAGATAGGCTTTAATTTGCTAGAGGTCAAGCATTATTTATTCACAAGTGCATGCTTTTGCAGACATGTACATACACATAAACACCTTGTTATGTTGAAATTAATCTATTTGATGCCCTCACCTACTTGGAACATAACTAAGTTAAAAGAATAAACCCATTAATTTTTAAAGGCCTTTCAGTAACTCAAAACATTTGTTTTTTTTACAGATTCGTAAATTAAAGCTCAGAGGTAGGATGGTGCATAAGCAAAAGCACACAGCATCTCATTTGAGTTGTTCATTCATTCACAAATATAAATTGGGTGCCAGGCAATTCTAGGTAGCAGAAATTAGCAGTGAACACATGGACCAGAAAGTAGTGCCTGTCTTAATGGAACTTACATTTTGGGGGGACTGGCAGGTGAAGGGGGGAGAAATGTTAATAAATGAAAATGAGCAAAATCTATAGTGTACTAGAGAGTGAGAAATTCTACAGAAATAATAATAAGGGAAGTGGATAACTTATTGCCAGAGGAGGGAAAATGGTGATGAAGTCCTCAAAACAGGTGACATCTGAGCCTGCCACCATTTCTCCTCAGTTTACTTCTTTTTAAAATAGGAAAAATAATGACTGTCTCACAAAATTACTGAAAGCATTAAGTGAACAAATACATGTTTTAGCACATAGCCTGAAATGTGTTAATTACTCAATAATCAGTAGATTCAGATTAATCTCATAAATGGTAGCCTGCCACCATTTCTCCTCAGTTTACTTATTTTTAAAATAGGAAAAATAATGACTATCTCACAAAATTACTGAAAGCATTAAATGAACAAATACATATTTTAGCACATAGCCTGAAATGTGTTAAATACTCAACAATCAGTAGATTCATCTTAATCTCATAAATTTCACTCATCTTGGAGAGGCTTATACATTCAGAATCCATCTTCCTATAATTTAGATATAATTTTAGCAGGATGTATTTTCTTACTTCAAAACTCAGAGAAGGCTGTAAGTATGTATGTGTACGTGCATATAGGAGTGTGTATGAGTGTGTGCATGTGTGTATATTGGATATTCATGTGGATTTCCACTACAAATTTAGACTTCCTAAGATCTATGAACCCCAAAGCCAATAAATTTACCCCAAATTAATTCTAATAGGATGATAAATAACCCTGAAATAACAGGAAGAGCCAAAAATAAACTTCTCTAAAACATCTATCCCCAACTCAGATCTCACAACATCTTCAGAATGGTATTCTCATACATGCCTTTATAGAAGTTCTACAGGTAATGTCTCACAAACGATGAGCTTATAATACAAAATTAATAAACCACAAGGAAACAATACACCATAAATGGGGGTCAACAAACCCAAAAAACTAAACAACAAAGTTTCAGGTAACATAATTATATGACAAGATCTATAGAACACATTTTAAAAAATTATTCAAGAAATAAAGAAATTGACACCATAAAATGTATAAGACCCTATGAAAATTATCTTTTTTATTTTAAATTTTTTAGAGAGAGAAAGAGTGCAAGCAGGTGAGAGAGGTAGAGGGAGAGAAAGAGAAAGGAGAGAGAGAAAGATGGGGGGGAGAGAAGGAGAGAGAGAGAGAGAGAGAGAGAATATCTTAAGCAGGATCCACGGTCAAGGTATAGCCTGATATAGGGCTTGATCCCACAACCTTTGGATCATGACTTGAGTAGAAATCAAGAGTTGGACACTCATTTGATTAAGCCACCCAGGCACCCCTGAAAAGTACCTTTAAAAACAGAATTTTTTGAATTGAAAATGTATTCATTAAAATTAGAAACTCCATGGATAAAGATTAGATTATGTACAGCTGAAGAGAAAACTATTGAACTAGAAGTTAGACATGAAAAAAAACCACAGAAGATGGGAAGAGATTTTAAAAATACCTAAATTATGATCAAAATTTAGGAGTCACAAAGGATAGTACAAGAATGTCAAGTGCACATTTAAAAGGTGTGCCAGAGGGGTGCCTGGGTGGCTCAATTGGCTAAGCATCCAACTCTTGATTTCATCTTAGGTCATGATCCCAGGGTCATGAGATAGAGCCCTGTGTCAGGCTCCATGCTAAGCATGGGGTCTGCTTAAGATTGTTTCTCTCTCTCTTCCTCTGCCCCTCTCTCCAACTCATGTGCTCTCACTCTCAAAAAATAAAATAAAATAAAATAAAATAAAATAGGAGACCCAGGTTTTGGGGATCTAATTACAGCATGGTCATTCTACTTAATACTGTACTGCATAACTTGAAATTTGTTACGAGACTAGATCTTAAGAGTTTTCACCACCAAAATAACCAGAAAAATGTAACCGAGGTGATGGATGTGTTAATTAATTTGACTGCAGTGATCATTTTACAATGTAAGCAATATAAAATCACCACATTGTACATTTTTAAAATACACTATTTTATTTGTCAATTATATCTCAATAAACCAGGAGGAAAAATTTTTAAATAAAATAAAGGAGTACCAGATGAAAAGAACAGGAAGGATGGAAAAGAAGCACCGTTCCAACAAATGATGGCTCAGATACCAAACAACATATGAAAAGATGCTCCACATCCTATATCATCAGGGAAATGAAATTAAAGCTACAATGAAATATAACTACACACCTACTAGAATGGCCAAAATCTGGACTACTGACAACATCAAATGCAGGCAAGGATGTGAGAAAGAGGAGCTCCCATTCATTACTGATGGGAATACAAAATGGTACAGCCACTTTGGAAGATGATTCAGTGATTTCTTACAAAACTAAGCATACTCTTTCCACACGATCCAGCAATTTGTGCTCCTTGGTATTTGCCCAAAGGAACTGAAAATGTACCTCCACACATCCACATGAATATCTACAGCAGATTTATTCCCAATTGCCAAAACTGTGAAAGGGTAAACAAACTGTGGTCCATCCAGACAATAGAGTATTACTCAGCTCTAAAGAGAAATGCGCTCTAGAGCCATGAAAAGACATGGAGAAACTTAAATGCAGATTACTAAGTGAAAGAAGCCAATGTGAAAAAGTTATACACAGTATATTTCAACTATCTGACATTCTGGAAAAGACAAAACCATGAAGGTAGTGAAGGGGTACAGGGGCAGGGAGCAAGAGAGATAAATAGGTGGAGTACAGAGGATTTTTAAGGCAGTAAAAATATCCTGTATAATCTTGTATTGATAAATACATGTCATTATTCATTTGTCTAAACTCATAGAATATACAATACTAAGAGTGAACCATAATGTATACTGTGAACATTGGGTGATCATGATGTGTCACTGTAGGTTCACCAGTTATAATAAATGTACCACTCTGGTGGAGATATTACTGGGGGAACCACTCGTATGTGGGATCAGGAGGTATATGAGAAATCTATGTACCTTCTATTCAATTTTGCTATGGATCTTAAGCTGCTCTAATATATATATGTATATACATATTTATATATTTTATAAAAAATAAAATAAATTTTATAATATAAAAATATTAATATATTTATGTATATAAAGATTTAGTCTAAAATAATAATAATAAAAATGAGTTTATAGACCTAGAGAATGTCTTTGTAACTCATGTAAATTACAAATATATATTATTTGGAAATTAAAAAGAATAAGACAAACAAACCAAAAAAAATTTTAATGGACCAAGGATTTGAATCAACAATTCACAGAAGAAGAGAACCAAGTGGTCAGTAAATATGAAAAATAAACAAACAAATAAAAACTTGCATTATTAATCACATAAATGCAATTTAACACAAAAAAAGAAATACTGGTTTACACTGTTAAATTAATAAAAGTAAACTGAGTTTTCAAAGATGTAGTGAAAACAAAATCTTTTGCATTACTGGCTGGAAGGTTAAATTATCACAATCATTTCTGAAAATGATTTGACACTATTTAGTACAGTTAAGTGTGTGCATAATAGTAAAAGGCATACTCTACTGGGCATACATCTCATATTCCTCCACAAATTCTCCTGCACCATCTGTGCCACCTCAGTTACCATCACTACAACCAGCTCCAGACAGGTCTATGAAGCTCTCCTGCCTAGCACTGGCCAGCGGGACATCAAAGCCTAGCTCTTCCCATCATCTTCTATTCAGGAAGAAGCACTGGGCTACAGAAGGGTGAGAAATGGGGAGGGGGATTTGGAATCCAACTTGTCTGGCAGCTATTAAAGGCACCACGTAACGTAATCTGAAAGTGCAGCATACTTTACTTCCCTTGGAATGAACTTTATTCATAGGAGAGGGAAGAGAACTTGGAGCCAACAAATCATTCTCCTCTTTTCCTCCTCCCATGGGCTGTTCCTAGCAATAGTATTCCCTACAGCCTATCTAGAGCAGTCCACGTGGCCAAGTGGGCCCACCTGCCCAGCCACCAGCTATATCTCTTCTTGGCTTGCATTTGTTTGTCATCCTTCCCTACCTTGCTTCCTGCTCTCCTCAGCCTCACTGCTCTAGGCCTGGCCTCCCGATAGAGTATTACCACCTAAGCCTTGCCTCAGGCCCTGATTTTGTAGGGAATCCAGGCTAAGATATCCTAGAAGCCAACAATTCAACCACCAGATAGATGTTCACCACAGAGAAGCTCTTGCATATGTGCACAGAGAGATGACTACAAAGATGTTCAATGCCTTACTGTTTGTAACAGCACAAAAGTGGAAAAATCCTAAGTTCCATACAATTGAAGAATGGATAAATAAACTACGCTTTATTAAAACAGTCAATTATCAAACAACAGTTAAAATGATCTCATGCATCAAAATAGAGAAATGTCAAAAACCTAACATAGGCTGTAAAAAGACAATTTTGAAAGATTGTGCCCATATTATTTATACAAAATTTTGAAACACACAACATAATATATCACATATATATCCTGAAGCAAATATAACTGATGTGATTATCAGTTTAATTTTGCCAGTATGTCCATTGTTATCTGTTATGTTAATTCATTAACTTTTCTCTGGTCCCAGTATCTTTTAGAATTTAAATGTAAATGGCTCAAGGCCTCATTCTACATATATCATACAGTATCTAGAAGTCTATTCAAGGTTTCTTTGAATTTTCATGGAGTTTATAATTGGCTAAGTCAGCTCCTGTTCTGTGAGTATTTTTCCTTCTTCCCCGATCCCCAGCTCTGAGACTACTCTGACTCTGAACACCTGGACCACAGGCTTCATTTCCCCCCCCACCCCAATATGGTGCTGCCACCAACACAACGGAACATAAGACGGATGCTGTAGGGAGGGCCGCATTATCCCACCACTTCCTATGTCATTGCCAACATAATATAAACACACTACTACCGTGCACAGACTTGTGCTGAGAGTCAAGAATAATGAATATGGATTACAGTTCAGCAAAATACTTAAAATATATTCTAAAAGCTCTTTCAAGCAGTTTTACCTCTGAATTTTGGCATACTTGTTTCCATTTTCTGGGGCTTTTCTGTTACACACACACACACACACACACACACACACACGTGTACATTATCCTTACTCTATCAGTCTCCTATGTCCAAAATCCTGTTAATACCTTCTGCAGAATAGTTTCGTTCTTCATGTTTGCCCCCAAACTAAGGTTTTCAAGCCTACCTTTGCTTATCCAGAATATTAACCTACGTTGTTAAAAAAAAAAAAACAAAAAAAACCCCACAAACAACACTCTATTCAGGGTCTTGACCCCTTAGCTGAACCAACTAAAGGAAAACCTTTGAAATGATAGGTTTTCCTTCAACATGACCAAATTTTATGAAAGATAGCTTTACCCTACAAGACTTTGTGAAAACAGAAGGAAAACAGTATGAAAATTCACTTTCCTTTTGTCCAGAATAGATCTGCAAGAGTGATGAACCTCCTCTGGGGTCCCTGTCCACAGTTTAGCCTTCCTCCTGCACATATATACAAACACTAGAAGTCCTGAGATCTGAGGCCATTTCTAAAGGGGCACATAATTCCATATACCTTAGTTGATCCTGAAGAAATGTTTGTATTAGAATGCATTTCCATAATGATGCTTCTTTACAAGGAACTTTGACACAAAAAAACAATTTGTTAAGAAATACTTGGGATGACACAAATTATTTTCAGCAGAGCTGAAACTAAAACCTAGTTCCCTTGACTCCTAATATAATGCCTTTTCACACTGCATCGAACCCAGAAACCAAGAAAGGATTAGATTACTATCAGGGTTGTATAAAAAGGATAAAGTGAAAAGAGATATAAAAAGTTTTAGAAAGAGTTCATTTTGAAGTGCGGCTTTGATGGACAAATGATTGTCCAGAACAATGCCTAATACATAGTAGGTGCCTGATAATTGTTTGCAGAATGAATAAATGAAAAATGTATATCCATAGCTTCCTGAAATCACACTCTAGTTTAAATTTTCAAATGTTTTAGATGGCCAAAATGGTGTTATGTAGGATGGAGGGATAGAGGTGAGAGAGAGGTGGAGAGGGGCAGAAGGAGAGACAGAGAGAATCGCAGGCAGGATCTACACTCAGCATGGAGCCTGACACAGGGCTCAATCCCACGACCCTGGGATCATGACCTGAGCCAAAATCAAGAGTTGGATTCTCAACCCCCTGAGCCACCCAGGTGCCTCAAGAAAGTGTAGGCTATCAACAGATAAGAAAACACACCTATGACTGTAAAAACCGTACCTAGAGGAAGATATTGAGATCCATATAAGGTCTTTTCACAACTTTAAGTATAACCAGACTTTCTTAAAAGAGAGAGGATGTCTGACATCCTATTTCCTGGTGCTGAGAGTGAATGAGGCAAGGCAGAACACACAGATAATAGGAGGCAAAGTAAAACCTTTGACTTTGATTCATGAGATAGAATTTGCTCAGATGAGACCTTAGTTCCAGGCTCAGGAGAGACTTCTTGGTGGCTAAGCAAACAGCAAAGTTTTGCTTGGCAGAATTTGCTTCAGAGAGTAAGAAGAGAGAGAGGACTCAAAGAGAAAGAGTTGAGTATTAAGCTCTACACTCCTAATACAACTACTGCAATCAGATCAAAGTCCACTGGACAATTTAGAACACTAACAAAAATATAAAGAATCCTTACATAGAGAAATGCCAGAATTTTATTGAGTCTCATGCAAAGCATCTCTGAGCAAAGGGACCTCTGAATAGGTTCTTGGTCTACACTTAGGAGAAGCTTACAGAATGTTGCCAGATACTGAATTCAAAACTTGCTAAAGGATTCAAACATCTGGTGATAAAATAACATGAATATGAAAAGAAGCAAAACTCCATTAACTTGATGCAATTTTGAACCAGTGGATTTTGAAGATCAATTTAAGAATTAACAATTTCAGAACAGCTTCTACCAGAGGAGATAATATCTTTCTCGGAGGTGGAGGAAAGAAGTGCAGCTTTCCCTGACTTCTATAGTGGGTAACTGGTTTCACCTGTCAGTCCTACTCTCCAGTTCTGGAAATCCCAACTCGCTGCCGAGGCTGAAGAGGCTGGCTCTCTGGCCAACTGTCGTGCTAGGAAAGCCACAAACTGGTGGTTTGTTTCCTTTCCTTTTTAACAATGTGATTAGGGGGCGCCTGGGTGGCTTAGTCGGTTAAGCGTCCGACTTTCGCTTGGGTCATGATCTCGCGGTTCGTGGGTTCGAGCCCCGCGTTGGGCTCTGTGCTGACTGCCAGCTCAGAGCCTGGAGCCTGTTTCAGTCTGTGACTCCCTCTCTCTCTGACCCTCCCCTGCTCACACTGTCTCTCTCTCTCTCTCTCTCCTAGAAAACAAAACAAAACAAAACATTAACAATGTGATTAATATTGCACAAACTAAATTATGGCAATAGTGAAAGAAACATAAAAAGTGAAAATTACCCATAATTTCACCATTTTAATATAATGACTCTCTTTGGTTATGTATTTCTTTACTATAACTTATTATATAAATAAATGTTTCTGTTATTGTAAACCCAGCACACAGTACATACAATTGTGTTACGCTCTTTTCTTTGTGCTGTAGTGTGAATTTTTTTGTTACACACTTTTCATAATTGTTATTTTTCTATATAGAGAAGCATGATTTCCCACTGATGTGTTAATCCTAATTGACTTAACTACTTCCCTTCTGTGAACATTTTGGGTCTTTCCAACTTTGTTCATTCATTCATAAAGCATGAAGCACTTTTTATGTGCCAACCATTATACTAACTTTAGGGACAGAAAGAAAGGAAAGAGAGAAGGTGGGAGGGAAGGAAGGAAGGAAAGAAGGAAGAGGGAGGGAGGGAGGAAGGAAGGAAGGAAGGAAGAATCCTGCCCTTGAAAAGTGCAGGGTGAAAGAGATGTGCTCACTAAAAGGGAACCCAAACCCAATGCAATGAATGTAATAAAAAGGTTAGAAGACAAAAACGTTTGTAAGAGTCTTGGTAAGGATTTTCCAAAATGTTTAGGAAGGGACATAAATAAATATTATGAAAAAAGTGGGTTGCAAAGTCAAGTAGGCTTCAAGAGAGATAGAATGAAACAAAGCTAAACACAGGGTTTAAAAAGTCTGGGCTCCTAAAGAAGCAGTGGACATCATGAGTTCCCAGGAGGGGATGTAGCATTTCCCATGTGTATATCCATCTCAAGATCCCTTACAAGACAACCATTAGATGGAGGATGTACAGGGTAGAAACTGTGAAAGAGCTGCTCTGGTACATACTATAAACAGGTGTCCAAACAGACTGAACTAATAAACACATCACCCCAGACCCTGAGTTTGCCAGTTTCATCCACAGCAATATCCTTGACAATTTTGCAAGATAAACAGGTGTCAAATGTACCTTAGTACCGAATTGGTATGCTGCTAATGTTTCCTAAATGTTTACTTTACTTGCTGGATCCCTCCCAGCCATGGGTGCATATTGTGATGGTTAACTTTATCACCTTAACTGGTCATGGGATATTCAGATTAAACACTATTTCTGGATCTTTCTGTGAGGTTCTTTCCAGATGAGATTAGCATTTGAATCAGCAGGCTCAGTAAAGTGGACATCAACCAATCCATTGGGGGTCTTAGCAGAACAAAAGGTGGAGGAAAGAGGAGTTCACCCCATTTTCTCCTGCCTCTCTTTGTGAGATGAGACATCTCATTTTATCTTCCATCCTGAAACTGGAAATTACCCTGACTCTGCTGGTTCTCAGTCCTTTGGACTCAGACTGAATTACACCATTCTCTCCTGAGTCTCCAGCTGTCAGTCAGCATAGTGAGACATCTCAGCCTCCATAATCTCACAAGCCGATGGACATACATGGATATGTAGGTATATCCTATTATTTCTGTTTCTTTGGAGAATCCTAATACAGATACTGTTATGAGTTGAATTGTGTCCTACCAAAAGATATGTTGAAGTCCCAACCTCCAGTACCTATGAACGTTTTATTTGAAAATAGTGTTTGCAGATATAATCAAGTTAAAGCTAGGTCATCAGGGTGAGTCATTAATCCAATGATTGATGTTCATATAAAGAGAGAAAAATTTGGACCCAGACACAGAATAACAACCATGTGAAGAAGAAGCTGAGACTGGAATTATCCTGCCAAAGCTAAGGAATACCCGAGTCTACCAGAAGTTAGAAGAGACGAGGATCCTGCCCATGGGCTTTTCGAGGGAGCATGGCCTGGCAACTCTCTGATTTCAGACTTTCTAGTCTCCACAACTGTAGAAAAATAAATTTCTGTTGCTTCAAGCCCACTCAGTTTGCGGTAATTTGATAAAGCAGCCACGGGAAACTAATACAGTCACCACACCATCAGTGCTGGGAAATACTGGAGAAAAGGGAGGCTGCTTTCGGTTCTGTTAACCTCTTTAGCCTGTTTCACACCATTCCTCTTAGCGCTGCAGCTGACTCCTCTCAAAGTCCCACAGGTGCCCACTCTTCCCGTTCTGCCCTATGACCACCGTCTCTCGGGAAACTATCTGGAATTTATTCCTGCTGGATTATAAATTATGCCTCTCTCAGCTAAAATTATTACTATGGCAAAGGCCATTTGTACTACCCCAACTAGGTTCTGCAGGTGACATCATTGCATTCACCTTAAAAAAAATTCAAAAGCCAGTTATTTTTATTTTACCAGCAAAAAAAAAAGGGGTGTGTGTGGCTTATTCAAGAGTAACTGACAAATGCAACTTGGCACAGACAAGCTACAGCAAATCACAGGCAAGTCTGGAAAACAAGGGAGAGAAACACTCTTACAGAACATAGTTGGGAGTTGGGAGAGGCTGTTATAAACAAAAAGCCGATTGGAGTAAACAGGGATGTTGGAGCATAGTGGCTTTTCATTGGCTGAGTCCTAACAGTTTCTTATTGGCTAGTGTATTGCTCGGAGAGGAGGAGAGCCTTGCTTTCTCCAGCTGGGGTGGAAAAGTCGTATCCACCTGGAAGATCTCTCTCTTCTTCTTGGGTCTGCAATTGATAAGGAGTGGGAAGCATGAAAGCCCAAATGCTGGCCTCCCAAATCCATTCTAAATGGAGTTTCCTTTCATTAATGTTTACAGTTGGGAACTGAAAGTTAGTAGGGCCTAGAATCAAACTGCCTGGACTGAAATCCTGGCTCCACGAATTTTAGAGCACTTTGAACTCTGACAAGTCCCTTGAACTATATTGTTCCTGTTTCCTTTCCCCTTCAGGTTTAGTGACTTAAAATTAAAGGAATTAATATATTTCAACACAAAGAATAGTATCCGAAATATAGAAAGTGCTCAAAAAATTAGTTATTATTTTATTCACAAATAAAGGCTACCTAGGGTTCATTTTCTAGACACAGGTCTTTGGTTTGGTTTGGATTAAGCAGTATGGCCAGGATGAGAAAATGCTGGTCTAAGAAGAATGAATACTTGATTTTCTTTCTGACTTGGACACAAATATGCTATTTAAAAAATCAACTTTTCCACCTATCAATAAGGATGGCAAATATCCACCACAAGAATTCTGCAGAAATATGGTAGACGTATAACACTGTGGAAGGAAGGCTGTGAGCCAGAGGACCAAAGTTTTAGTTCTTGCTTTCCTTTTAAATACCTGTGTGAACGTTGCACCTTTTCTAAAAATGATGTTGGATGGTATGGTATACCAGGTTCCCTACATTTCTCCCTGTCTATATTATAAGATCATTACTATAACAGAGGTGTATTGAACACTAGGAAAGAAAGACATTATGTTAATTTATTGACAAATACACATTTTGTAAAGGACCCAAATCTTTGGGTAGGGTAGAATTTATACCTTAAGAATATTAAAGAGTAGCAACACAGAAGTCAGTTGTAACTTGTCTTTGGAGACAATTATTCACTCTGAAAGATTCACCTTATTATAAAACTAAAATAAAGGAAGAAAGCCTCCATAATTTTGAAGACAGTGGCTAAGTCACACAAAGTAAATGTCAGTATAGGTTCTTTGTCATAACCCCATTCAGTCTAACCACAATGAATCATTCCAAAAGGAAAAATCCCTGACAGATAGTAATTAGCAAACATGGCAGATGCTAATTGGCAGCATGCAATCAAATCATTTTCCATCAGCTTATATGAAATAGACTTTCCTTTGCCCTTGAAGACAGGCTTGAAATTCCCATGTGGGACCTTGTTACTTAGTGTAGATAGAAGACCAGCAGCATTGGCAGCAGCTGAGAATCTAATAAAAATGCAGGATCAAGACCCCACCTTAGACCTACTGAAGCACGGAATCCTACGGAAGTAGGATTTTCTGAGTTCCCCAGGTGGCTGACAAGTGCACCATATCTGAGAAGCATTCCTGAGGGTACACTAACGACGGGATCAGGGTTTGTGCTCTCGACGATGGACTCATGTTGAGCATAAAGTCTTCTCTACTGATTCTTCTTTAATACCTATGTAAGGCTTAGCCCTTTTCTTCTGGAATGTAGACAATCAAAGTTGAGACTAAGATGGTGAGAATTGCTGAATGTGGACTGGAGCTTTTTGTTAATATATAGCCATTAGTAGCAAACATTCTTCTACAGTATTTATTTATTTATTTATTTATTTATTATTTATTTATGAGAGAGCACGAGTGGGAGAGAAGGGTAGAGGGAGAAAGAATGAGAGCTAGAGAAAGAGAATCTTAAGCAGGCTCCATGCCAAGTGCAGAGCCCAATGTTGGGCTCAATCCCACTATCCTGGGATCATGACTTGAGCCAAAATCAAGAGCTGGATGCTCAATCGACTGAGCCACCCAGGTGCCCCTTTTTATTATTTCTTATTTTTATTTTTTTTAATTTTAGAGCTTCGAAGCTTCTAACTGAAGTTAAGGTCACTAAAGATTCTTTTTTTAAGCTAAGCAGAGTGAGTCACAACCACACTTCCCATTTTTTGTCTGTGGCGGCTACAGGCAGATGTGCCACTCGCCCACCCACATGGCCCTTTAAGGAAGGACTTTTTGCCCCAGCTGCTATAAATGAAGCTGCCTTCAAAGACCACTTCAACTGCAGAGCCACCAGCCTAAGGGCATGCTCTTCCGTGGGTGGCCAGCATTCAGTGACTGATTCAGGTTGGGGGCCTGGTCATTTAAGCCCATTTCCATGCATGACAGCTCTGATGCACCACCTCAGATCCAGTGCTCCCTATGCGTCAGCCTAGATTGCTGGTTCAGCATCCAGCTCACCTCTCCCTTGGCCTAATCTGCTTCTTCGTTATCTCTTCCATAGGTATTGATCTTAAGCGTACTCCCTAATAAAGAACCTTGAACAGTAAACTGTTTCACACTCTACTTTTTGGAAATCCTAACCTGTGACATACCATGAAAGAAATATAAGGTTGCCAGAATGTTGGATGGAAATATAAATCTCACATGGGACATCAAAAGATCTGGTTCAATTTCTACATCAGCCCCAGAGAATCAGTGGGATATTGAATAAGACTCTTAGTGTCTTCAAACCTCAAATGTTTATAAGACAAGAATAATTCCTCCCTATCTATCTCACAGAGTTTTATCATGAAAACTTAATGAGAAGATAATATATGTCTACAGAAAGCACTCTACAGAGTGTAAGACATTAGATAATTGATTATTATTCAATAGATTCTGGAGTTGCCGTTGTTTTTCTTTGCCTGTTCCTTAAGTCCATGCTTCTCAACATTAAATCATTCAGGTTGTTCTAGAGTAATACTCTGCTGGACTATTTTTACATCTGGCAGAAACTAACTCTTTAAGGCTCATAAGATATGTCAAAAATAAAAAAACTCTAAGTGTCAAAGTAGTCCACACAAAATTTATAACAAATATTATCGCTATACACACAGGCCTCAGGCTACATGAAAGCCTGTAATCTTGGGTATAAAGTAAGGATTTAAGAAAACTGAAGATAGACACTTAGGGATGGATATAAAGGAGATACCTGGGCCCCAAGTCCTGTTAATGTATAGGAAGCCATAGTAGAATGGTTTTATGGATACATTGCTAATGTTCCAGCCTATCTTGGCCAGAGATCTTTGTAAGTAATCCTCAGCTAATTGTTTTCTTCTTTTTGTGAAGTTCCTTCATGATAATTAGAGAGCTCACTTGAAAGATAGTAAGTCACTCAACTGGAAATCAAAAGAGTGGTAGGCATTTCAATTTGTGACGGAAGGAGAGACTGATAAGGCAGAGATTGGACACAGTGGGGATGAGAACTCCTCAGTGAAAAGTGTCAGTGGGAGCCTGTCCACTGAGAAGTTATGCCTACTGCCTCTGACCACTATCCTTGGTTGGTATGACAAAGGCATCCAATGAATAGCATCCAACACTGCAGATTGTCTTACTGCAAACATTTCATTTCATTTCTCTCTCTCTCTCTCTGAGAAATACATAGCCTCAGATTAATGTAGGAATTCACTTAGAAGTAAGTTGCTACAAAAGAAAAATTAGGGAATATAATGAAGGCCTTTGTCTCTCTACACATTGGAGTAACCCTCTGAGATCTTTGAGTTCCTTATTTTGATTCACTGAAAAACACATTATTAATTAAAATTTAAAACAGTTTCCTTTAGCTAAGGCAGAGATTTTTATTTAGCCCTTTTTCAGCATAGGTAAGAACAAAGTGTATCCTACTCAAAACCCAACTGTTGGAAATGGAGCTTCTCCTTCAAAGCCAGCCAACAAGACTGAGCACATTTCTTTGGTTTTCCCCAGAAATATTAATAAATGATTAATAGAGATGGTGAGGGTCAGTTTGGTAGTAAATAGAATAAGGCTTAGGCTAAACTGAAAGAAAAATGTAAATAGCAAAGTTGGTTTGAGAATCCCTTCTCTTCTCCCTGTTTATTTCTGTTTTCTCTCTCCCTTAGGATCTATGAAGCTCTGTGAATGTTTCCACCTATTACAGTCCCTTAGTCTCCCAAACTCCTCATCTTAACTTGGTTATCCTTGACTCCCCATCTTTTTGTTGAGTCCATCCCCCAACCCAAGGCATGTACTCTTTCCCCACTCATAACTCTAATAGTTGGTGGATTCTCATGGCTTCAGACTTTAAGGGCTAACTAGTGAATCCAGTGTCTACTTGAGTGTTACAGAAGGGGTGGTTAGGGTGTGCTCCCAAAGTACACGTGACATGTGCATGTTAATAACCTCCTAGAGACAATTGGTCCGTGGGAACCATTTTGTTACTACGATTCTAATGGTGCAGCTCTCTCACTTGACAGCTAAGGAGAGCCAGACTCATGCTGGCTGGGGGAGCAGAGATAACTGCTGCCAGAATGACCACCTTCACCCCAACCCCAGGAGCTCCTCCCAGCCCTAATCTTTTGATGTAGAGGCTCTCTACCTGCTAGTTCCTTCCTTTAAAGTTCTGGGAATGTCGATAATATCTTGCCAAAAGCCCTTTGGACTTCTTTAATTCCCATTAGTCTGGTAATATATTTGGCTTTAGAACAGAGAGGATTTCAGTGTCTGTCAATGATGATGTCCTCTGATCTGGCAGTTCTGAAGCATAAACGTGCCAAAATGAGAAAATTAAAGGAGCGGTGCCCTACACGTGAGAACAATTATGTGTTAAAGTACTGAGTACCACCCAGAAGATAAGTGGCAAGTGCAGGTACACAATATTTTAACTTTTACTTAAAAAAAAATCATAAAGATTTTAAACACGCTCCATTTTTGCAACAGAATCATTCCACGTTTCCCGAGGTAGAAGCCATGTGCAAAGAGTGCATTGCCAAGGGTATTTGGGAGGCTGACCAGCACTGACATTGAGCAGCAGTGTCCTGTGAGAAGCACAACTCATATTTGGAAGAGGTGGGAAAGAGCCAAAGCTAAGCAAAGGGGACTCAAGAGAGGAAGTGACAGTCTGGGAAGTGAAAAGGGACAGATGGAGAAACCATAACCGTAAGTGGGAAAGCACCAATGAGGAGTGCACGCAGTACCACTACAGACAACACACACCCACCACTCACTTCTTATGTCATGTAGCATATGCTACAGACAGAGAGCTCTGGATCTCAGGACACCCAAAGCATAAAGGCCAAAGTGGGCAATCCCTTTGTTTTGTTCTTATGAAATGGCAAATATAAGACCCATATCACCGATGTTCCCACAAAGTCCTGATTATCCACAATGATTAAAAGGAGCAGTCATTCATTCAGCGAAATGAATGAAGTGGAAAATTGGAGGATAGGGACTGGGAAGACAGGTTTCACCAACTTCTACATATTCCAGAATGGTCTTTAGGTCTGCTGCCTACTTGGATATAACACATAAACATGGTTGAAAGAGATATATTTTTCTCTTGCCAAATATGCATGTAGCTGTGCTTCTTACTATTAATATACAGGTATGTGTTTTACACCTGGCCAATTTTTATTTGGATTTGTTGTTGTTGTTATTGTTGTTCTTATTTTTCTTTAACTTTGTATTCTTTTGTTTTCTTTTCTTTTTTTCTTTTTTACCATTTATTCATTTTTGAGAGACAGACAGAGCGCAAGCAACAGTGGAGCAGAGACAGAGGGAGGCTGTCCGAAGCAGGCTGCAGGCTCTAAGCTGTCAGCACAGAGCCCAATGAGGGGCTTGAACTCATGAACCATGAGATCAGGACCTAGCTGAAGCCAGATGCTTAACTAACTGAGTCACCAAAGGACTGTTTAACTTTGTATTCTTTTATCAACTTCTCCCTATTTCCCCCCACACATCTTATCCCCTGACAACCACTTTTCTACTCTCTGTTTCTCTGAGTTTGACATCTCCTTCTCCTTCTCCTTCTTCTTCTTCCTCTTCCTCTTCTTCATCTTTAGCTTCCATATATAAGTGATATTATACAATATATGTCTTTCTCTGGCTTCTTTAATTTAGCATTATGCCTTCAAGTTCTATCTATGTTGTTGCAAATGCAGGATTTCCTTCTTCCTCATGGTTGAATAATATTCCATTGTATACATACACTTATGTCTTACTATTATGAATAATGCTATAGTGAACATGAAGGTGAAGATATCTCTTTGATATATTGCTTTCATTTCCTTTGGATACATACCCAGAAGTGGAATTGCTGGATCATATCTTAGTTCTATTTTTAATTTTTTGAGGAACGTACAAAGGGTTTTCCATAGAGGCTGCACTAATTTACATTCCCACCGACAGCATCCAAGAGTTCTCTTTTCTCCAAATCCTCGCCAACACTTGCTCTCTCCTGTTTTCTTTTTTTAATGACAGCCATTCAAACAGATGTGAGAAGTAATATCTCCTGGTTTTGATTTGCATTTCACTGATAATTAGTGATGTTGAGCCCCTTTTCATGTATCTATTGGCCGTTCATATGCCTTCTTTGGGAAAACGTCTTTTTAGTTAGTTCTTCTACCCAATTTTTAATTGGATTGCTTGGGTTTTTTTTTTTTTTTGTACTATTGAGTTGTATGAGTTCTTTATATATTGTGACTATTAGCCCTTATCAAATATATGATTTTCAAATATTTTCTTCCATTCCATTGGCTGCCTTTTCATTTGCTGATGATTTATTTTGCTGTACAGAGCTTCTTTGCTTCATGTAGTCCCACTTGTTCATTTTCACTGTTGTCTTTTTTGGTTTTGGTATCAAATTTAAAAAAATTCATTGACAAAACTAATGTCAAGGAGCTTACTCCCCACAGTTGTTTCTAGGTTAATTTTGTCAAATTTGGTCAATTTTATTATAGTGGACTTCATTGAGAAGGACTTGTTCATTGAACTGTCCCTCCATAAAGAAAATGACATTACAAAATAAATCAGAGAAAGACAAATACCATATGGTCTCAAATTTAAAACAAAACAAAACAAAAAGGGAAGAGAGAGAAACAGAGAGAGGCAAACCAAAAAAACAGACTCTTAAGAGAACAAACTGATAGTTACCAGAAAGGAGACGGGGGTGGGGGGTGNTGAAACGAATATAACACTGTATGTTAACTAAGTGGAATTAAAAAAGAAAAAAAGGGAAAAAAGAAAAAAAACATTAAAATACAAGACTTATAAAAATAAAAGCGGTAACGAGTTTTTGTAAGATCAGAGTGCTCTTCACTTTTGCTTAAAAGTAGATTCTAAAAAATAATAATTATTGACTGCAAGAAAGAATTCAATTTTTCAGTCTTGACTAAAGATTCAATTTTTATAAGGCAGAGAATAAATTATATAATTTTTAATAATGTTTTTCCTTAGGATCTGAGTATATATTTTACAATTAAGAAATGGCATTTTCAAGAAAAATTCAATTGTGTCAATGCACCCAATGGATATTATAAAATTAAACCAAATTACTGATTTGTTCTCTCTTTCCTAATAACTGACACAGAAAAGTTTTATTTCTTAGATTATAAAGTAAGAAAATTTCCACATATTTGTCCATTAATCAAATAATTTAAGTCCAAGTGTATAATGTGATGCTTATCTGACATTAAATTGTTTTCAAAAAGAAGCGCATTATTTCTCTGATCCATCATCTATTACTGAATACTACAGAGATCTCTGTTATTGTGTTTGCAAGGACAACTACAGTGTTTAGGAAATATACTTTAAAAATCAATACCTAAAAGTACTTTAAATGCATACTTGGGCATTATTCACCCTAGAGGCATGAACATCTCATTTTCCAGAAAAATCAAAAGCATGCTCTGTCAAAATAAAAACGATACTTTTAATTCTGTCTGTATGATTTGATTGTGCACAAATATTACTTAGATTTAATCAACTTAGAGGATGAGCTAAATGCTGAAAGAATATTGACCTGAGTAGTTTAGTCATAGATTTTCTGTAATTACACCTCTGTCTTAGTAACATGTAACTACCAGAAATATTGACTAACAAAGAAATGAATAAAGTAAAAATTCATGTGAAGTTTCTTTTATCTTAATATTTCTTTAAAAAATAGAAAAAATAGTTATATTCTTCATGAGTTCAATATTACCATTCCCTCATTATGTAATACTTAATTCATTTTCCTAAGGTTTATTTGGAAAAACAAGATGAACAATCTTGTAGGGATTAAGCTGATGAAGAATAATCAGTAAATAATAAAGCAACAAAATTTATAACAAATGTAATTTTGTGTTTGTTTTAACATCTTTAGGAATTTTCAGATATTGAAAGACCAAACAGATATAAATATATTTTGCTGTAGTGAGGTTTGAAATTTTGCTTTCCATGCCTGCTTTTAGGGAAATTAAGGCCTTTTTGGGGAGGAGGGGAATACTCTCTAATTATATATTACCCCAAGATTTAAAAATTTATGCTCTGATGTGTTACTATATTATAATAAAATAATCAATACATTAATCTAGTTCATATAAATTAGGCTACAGTTGACTTACCATTCATTACAATTTCTTTTTTAGTTGAGTTTGGATTTGTTTTTTTTCCTGAGCAAAGAAGTATTGAGAATTTCATTTTTATTTATAACTAATTGTTTAACATTCCAAATTCATGAAAGCTATATTCTTTGGCGCTTCAAAATCTATAATTTGAGTGTATTTTCAACACATGCCTAAAAATTACGTTTGTAATTTTAACTGTGACCTCAAATTGGAAGCTTTAACTATAAAATCGTCAGAGCCCTCTTACCACAGAACTTCGTGAGTATTGGTTTAAAATGACAATCACAGGGGCGCCTGGGTGGCTTAGTCGGTTAAGTGTCCGACTTTCGCTTAGGTCATGATCTCGCGGTTCGTGGGTTCGAGCCCCACGTCAGGCTCTGTTCTGACTGCCAGCTCAGAGCCCGGAGCCTGCTTCGGATTCTGTGTCTCCCTCTCTCTCTGACCCTCCCCTGCTCACGCTCTCTGTCTCTCTCTCTCCTAGAAATAAATAAAACATTAAATAAAAATTTAAAAAAATGACAATCACATAAATACACCTTCTAGAAATACATAGTTTAGAGAAAATAGTTAATGAGACACACATACACACATACACATTTCACAAGAAATGCACGGAGTTTCATATCTTTTGTGTGCAAGAAGGAAGCTGAAATAATGCTACCAAATGGCACTAAAAAAAACCCCTGGACTCACATACCTATAGACTCTCAAAATGTTAAATCCCAACCCATATGGGAATTCTCCCTCCTTTTGTTCATTCGCATCCCTCAAGCTGCACTGTACCCGATCTGTCTTTAAGGTGACTGTTGCGTTGAGTTTAACCTGATTCACTTCAATGGATACTTCAGGGAAAAGCATGCTTCTCTTAGATCTTTTCACACTGTGCACTCGTACAGAGGTGACACTGCCCTGGTTTCCCCTCTCCAGGCCCTTGCTTGCTGGTCAATCTCACATGAGCGCCCTAGGCTGCCTAGTCAACAAGTATATATCTTATTTTATCAGCAGAGTTCCAGGGCTGGGTCTACCTATTTTTAACATTCCTGAGGATTAATTTCTGTCAGCTCTTATAATTCAGCAAAGCCTAGTTCTGAATCATGCTGAAGGCTGTGGGTGCAGAGCACAAGGCCCAGGAGCCTATCTATGGCTGAAAACACTGCAGTTGCTTTTTACAGTATAACATCTGCGTGGTTCTTCCAGCAGTCAAATATCTGTTCACTTGATAAAAGCAGAACAGTGTTAGCTGGAAATGAGAATTGAATCTGTAAAACTCGTGAAGATGATTAAAATCTGCCAGAAAAATGCCTCAACCTGACTCCAAACCTGTCCTGGGGCAACACTGCATTTATTGGGTTTACCATTAATGTTAGAGCTCCTCTGGTTTTATTTCATCACTAGAAATGACAACCTTTGAAAGAAATAGAAATTGTTATCATATTAAGTGGTCTAAGATAACCCGGCAATAGTAGTTCTTTAAAGGCAAAATATGGCAGGAATTCTAATCTTTAGTTTGCCTACAAATTTTCATTTGCCTACCTGCATACTTATTTCCCCATCAGGTCTCATATTCTCGGTGACTGACCCTGTGTTTACAAGCAACTATACTCATAGTTGTTCCATAAACTCATATTCCTGTAAAAATGAAAAAAACCAGTAATAGAAAAAGAAGGCCAAGTTTATATCTTTTCAAATAACCCTTCCTGTCCATATATCTTATAAAAAGAAGAAACATTTATTCATTCATATATTCACATATTGAAAGAAGGAATAAGATGTGCTCTTTTTGAAGATCTCATAATTTATGAAAGTGGTTCTGAAAACTGGGGTCAGTGATCCCTTTAGATTCCAATAAGAACTAGACTTCCTAGAAACATGAACAATTTATATAAAATTTTGAATATAAATTTTTATGAGTTGATAACCACCTATAACCCCTCTATAGAAACATGTGATGGGGCGAATGTTTGTTTCTCTCACTCCCAAATTCACATATTCCATCTTTACCTCCCAAAGTGAGGGTATTTAGAGATGAAGACTTTGGGAGGTAATTAGAGTTACTTTAGATCATGAGAGTGGGGCCCTTATGATTTAGTGGCTTTATAAGAAAAAGAAGAAAGAAAGATCCCTCTCTTTCCCCCTCCACTTGCCACATACACACATATAGAAAGACCATGTGAGGACAGAGCAAGAAGGCAGCAATCTGCAAACCAGAAAGACAGCCCTTACCAGGAACCAAATTGGCCAGAACCTTGACCTTGGATTCCCCAACCTCCATACCTGTAAGGAATAACTTTCAAGCCACACAATATATGGTATTTTGTTATGGCTGCATGAGTAAGCCGATATGGCCCAGGTTAAGGATACCCATTAGGTTATTACTTTTCATTATCAATACAGATTTGTTCAGAGAAGACCCTTAAGATTATATGCAGATGATGGTGGCATCATCGTCATATATTTTGAAACTTCTTGAAATTCCTTATAAAAATAGACTGAGTAAGTGGGTAGCAAAACTGAAAGTCCATGGACAATATTTATTACAAGGCATCTGTGCATCAAGAGGCAGAAGGGAATAATGGGCTATCTGACAGAACTAAGAAAAGAAAATCCCAACATTGTACTCACCAGAAAGTGTGGTGGACCAATCTGAGAAGATACACTGAAACCAGGAGGGCTTCTGTCCACTCCAACAGCTAATAAGTGTAAGGGGTATATGGTAAAGAAGTCTAAAGGGACTGAACAGGCTCAAAACTGACCACTGACAGGCCAGAGCTCCCAAGGAGACACAGCTGAGAGGAGAATCAGATAAGCAGAGCAGCAATAGATATAAAAAGAGAGTCAGTCCACAGAAATGGGAGACAGAAACAGTGCCAGAAAATATTATAAATAGAGTTGTTAATTTATGACACTTCGAGGAAAGAATGAAAGAGGGAGTTTTAGAAAGTTAGAAAGGCTTCCTGCAGTCTATTTCCTTCTAACAATTCTAGAAAACGAATTTCACATAAAAATGAACATCACGGAAGTATTGGAGTCAAATTCAATGCAAGATTGTTATAAGAAAACAAATAAACAAACAAGAATAAGAAACAAATAACATCTGTACAGACAATGAAAGCATGCCAGAGGGGACATTCCTCCACACCAAACTCAAACTGTAACCTAATATTTCAAGACAACTAATATAATAGGATAATGATGCAAGATCAATAAAAACAAAAATTAGAAACATTCAGAAATAGAATGACAGAACAGAGGAAGGAAATAGAAATTTAAAAAGGTAATTTCAGAAATAAAAACTAAACTAAAAGAAATTCAAGAAAAAATAAATATAAAACTAATGTCTGAAATTTAAGTAACTTGAGTCAGTTGAGCATCTGACTTCAGCTCAGGTCATGATCTCATGGTCTGTGGGTTCAAGCCCTGCATTGGTCTCACTGCTGTCAGTGGAAAGCCCACTTTGGATCCTCTGTTCCCCTCTTTTTCTGCCCCACCTCCACTCACTTATGCTCTCTCTCTCAAATAAATATTTTTTAAAATAATGATAAAATAAAATTTAAGTAACTTGAACTCCAGAACAAAATGAAAGAGATGTAAAGGAAAGTTGAGAGATAATGACAAACTTTGAAAATAGGCAAAGAAGACACAACACAGATAATAGGAGTCTCCGGGCATAGATGGGATGGGAAGAAGTATAGTGAGGGGAACAAGAGAACTGAACAAACTATAAAGACTGTAATTTATGCAAACTTTACAGAAATTAATTTTTAAAAACATTTAAAACTATATATTGAAAGAGCACACTTGGTACCTGAGAGACCAAGAATGACCAACAGTAAGAGTATTCTAGTAAAACTACTAGACTGAAAAGAGACAGAAAAACATGTCTTTGTGCATCTAGACAAAAAAAAAAAAAGATGAATTACAGGAGAATAAAAATTAGATTACCATCAAACTTTTTCACTGCTCTGTTTCAAGCCAGAAGAAAATGGAGTAACATATTTAACATATTCAAGGAAAAGATTTGAGCCAAGGATTTTATATTCAGTGAAACTGATTTTCAGGTAGAAACAACATGGAAAAAATGTTAATCAGGGAACATTGTTCTGTGAACTCTTCCTAAAGAATGAGGTTAAGATAACCAAAATAACTAGAGAGATATTGTCGTATGATTGGTTATGACAGTTAAATGTATAGTGACTTATAGAACTAACTCTAAATGAGGCAGTGGTTCAGTAGGTTGAGCATTCGACTCTTGATTTCGGCTTAGGTCATAATCCAAGGGTCATGGGATGGAGTCCCGCATCAGACTCCATGCTGAGTGTGGAGCTTGCTAAAGATTCTCTCTCTCTCTCGCTCTCTCTCTCTGCTCCTCTCCCCCACTCCCACATGATTTTTGTCTCCAAAACAATGTATATATAGGAGGACCTGTAAACAATTTGGGGGAACACTGGGAAAAACATATGGAAACACATTCTAACTGCGTTCATCCTGGGATAATACTATTAGTAGTATTATTCCTAGTATCAGTAGTTTATAAATAAAAAATATGAATAATTATCCTCTCTGTTGGTCCTTGAGAACCAGAATTTTCAGTGTGTAAGAAAGATATATTTTTTAAAAAATTTTAAATGTTTTTAAAAATTTATTTCTGAGAGAGAGAGACAGCGTGAGCAGGGGAGGGTCAGAGAGAGGGAGACACAGAATCTGAAGCAGTCTCCAGGCTCTGAGCGAGCTGTCAGCACAGAGTCCGACATGGAGCTCGAACCCACGAACTGTGAGATCATGACCTGACCCGAAGTCGGATGCTTAACTGACTGAGCCACCCAGGCGCTCCAAGAAAGATATATTTTTAATGTGAACTTGAGTAAAAATCCTGTATTATTTTTTTCAATTGTGAATATCAGTATGATACTCATAAGAGACTGATCTTTATTATGTATATATTATTTTATATGTATATATATAATATGTACAATATATATCATTCCAATTCTGTCTACTCAAAATCCCTAGAAACAATAACTAATCCAATAACAATGAAGTCCTAGCATACAGACTATGGTCTTTAAATACTTGTTCCCAAAAAACTAGGTGTGCCTGGAGCATGTTGCGATAAAAAGAATAATTTAAAAATTAAGGAACCTATCCAAGATCAAGAAATCTTCTCATAAGTACTCAGGGACCAATTTAAAAGGCTCACCTTAGTCAAAGATGACACAGTTCAGGCTTAAATAACAAAACTTGCAATAGATTGAAATCTATTATGTAGTAAAAAGATTTACCTTACCCCAAAAGAGGTCTGATCTTTGCTCTCCATTCCTAGAAGGTGATCTATAATTCCCTTGAAATGCCCTGCCAGATAAATGCGTCTTTATTTATCTGGAAGCCTTGGGCCACACAAGAGAGTCTAATAATGTGATTTATGGCTGGGAGCTTTTGGTCATGTAGTATCAGGTCAGCTTTACAGGTCTATGTGAACAAGCCCCAGGAATAAATCCAGAGACACCAAAGGTCTGGTAAGTTTCCCATGCTCAGTGCATATTATCACATACTGACCTGTTTGGAGAAGTTAGTGCTGTTCAGGACTCTAATGGGAGAGGACATACTACCGATCTATTCATGGAACTCTTCTGGACTCTGACTCATGTGTTTCCTCCCTTGGCTGATTTCAGTCTGGATCCTTTCACGGTAATATACCATAACTGTGGGTATAACAGCTTTCAGTGAGTTCAATTTGAGCAAAGTTATTCCTCCAGATACAAATTCAAGTATTTGTTGTATACACATTTTCTCTCTTTGTATAGAAGTACATCGTAAGAGACTAAGCAAATGTCTTACTGAAGCTCACATATTTTATTAGTTAGGCTACAACCTAAGCTGCTATAACATGGAGACACCAAACTTCAATGGCTGAAACAAAATGAATGTGTTTCTAATTTACAGTATGCAGAAGGAGAGGTGGCTTTTCTTCATGAAGTCACTGAGGGACTCAGGGACCCTCCATGTTGTTGTCCCATCCCCTGAGTGTTGTTCTTCCTACTTGGGTGAAGTTCCCTCACCACTGCCTGTCTGCAGGAAGAGGAAGGAGGAAGTGAAGGAAGCCACTGGAATGTGGGACACTTCAGTCCTCCTCATATCTCACTGAGCAGAAAAAAGCTAGTCACCTGGCCATGCCCAGCCACACTGGAGTCCTAAGTTGTCATGCTTCTACCTGTAACTCAGGGGTTTCTTCTAACGAAAATAAGATAGAGGGAAATAGATATTTGGGGACAATTAGCATTAGTTTAATAAATTTCTGACTTATCAGTATAACCTGGGGAAATCCAGAGGGTTGATCTGACATGATTTGCTCTTCAATAATCTCTGCTGGGTTCTGGTGGTCCTTACTTCCCATTAGGTGCTTATATCTAGACTTTTAATAACCTGACCTAGACCCTCACTAGAATTCTAATCAAGCTTATCAGTCTTACTTTGCAGAAACTACATGCCTCCTTCTATTTAGGAAAATTAAATTTAAATTCAATCCTTTCCCATCTTCCTGCCACACTTTCACTCCCTGGGATACTTCGAAGAGTAACACCTTGGTAATTTCCTTCTAGGTCATTCTTACTGCCATGAATTATGATTCTTACAAGCCAGGAGACAGGAAAAAAAAAAAAAGGAAAGAAATGGAATCATTTCAACTAGTCTAGTAACTAAGCAAAAACAGGTAAGAAATAAAGAGGGATTATTAAAATTCATTTCTAAAGGAACTTTAGCCACATTAAAAAAAAATGTAGCAGGGCGCCTGGGTGGCTCAGTCGGTTAAGTGTCTGACTTTGGCTCAGGTCATGATCTTACCTGAGTGGGAGCCCTGTGNCAAAGGCTCTGGGGCAGGGTTGACTGCTGATGGCCAATGAGGCTGAGCCAACGACGGTTTCCACCTTCCCAAGGACTGCCTCCCCCACGCTAACCTGTGTAGCCCAATTAGGTTGTTTCTGTTGCTCAAATAATTTTTTTTCTGAATATATTTAGAAAACTGTCTTGTTCATCTGCTTTTACTTTTATTGCTAAAGAATACTTACTTAGGGATCTATCTGGCTGGTGCTGATGATATTTGATAACATTCACAACATTGCTTGTTTATTTTTATTATCTCATTTCTTCCAACCCATAATAACTCCTCGGGGAGGGCCAACATCTGTCCTTGCAAAAGGAATAGCTACAGCCTTCTCGCTGGTTTTCTCCAGGCCTTAGATTCCAGGGAGATCAGCACCCATCCCACCGCCCCCCCCAATTCTTTTGGATTCCTTAGAGTTTTTAGAAAGAAATTTATGGAAAATTGTATTGTAATGCTGAGGTGTTAATTGGATAACAGAATACTGTGAAAGATTAAAATGAGACTAAAAGGAGGAATTGAAAAAGGACAAGAAAAGAAAAAAGGAAGATTTAGAAAAGATTTTGAAGACCTTTGAGGACCTTTGTTTCCAGAGACAAAAAAAAATTCTACAATAAATATTAAAATTATTCTGCTCTCAAGTACTTAGCTTATTTACTGTTAAAATATTAACATTGTGCTCCATTAGATTGAAACTCACTTAAATTTCAGTCTTTAGATTTAGAGTTCAATTCACAGCTTGTTAAAATGTGGAATGTATGAATTCTCTAATGCTCTTGCGACTGTGTCCCAAAGCTGTACAATGTACATGCTATATAGGGCCAATCACTACCCCAAATTCATAATGTATATCAGCACTGTAAACAATTAGTGTGGGGAAAGAACGATTCCCTTTTTGCCAGCAAAACAACATTGAATTTTGAACATTCATTGAGGGGCTACTGGGTGCCAGGCTCTGAGGCTGGGAGGGCAGGGAAGAGGGTAGAATGAAGATGGAGGAGGATGTAAGTGTGAGGAGGGGAAGTAAGGAAATTAACAGAGCCCAGTATCTGCTTTCAAAAGGTATTCACAATCCCATGAGGGATAGAAGGAAAGGCGGAGGAAAAGGAAAGTGCTGTTGGGATGCTGACAATCGTATACTGACAATGCAGATAAGTAGCCTTCAGTTTTCCAACTGCAGAACCACTCTTCTAAATCCCGAATCCAGGAGTTTCCTGCACAGACTCAACTGAGGAGCTAAGGCCATCAGCTGGCAATGTTGTTTGTTTGTTTTTTCCCCTTAGGGCCTGCAATATTCCTACTTCCCAACCAAAAAGTAGATCAACTCCAAGTGTAAAAACAGGTTTCATTTGCTATTGCTCAAAAAGCTTTTTTCTCTCAAGAGTTCTTTGCACTTTTCAGGAAGCTTCACAACTCACAAGACTGATAATGTCAAGAATGTGGGACTCGGCCTGAAAATGGAGTCATCCTAGATCCATCACTTAGAAGCCATAAGGCCTTGAGTGCATCCCCTCAGCTTCTCCAGCTTCAGAGGAAAGAAAGCACAAAGCTCTTCCTGTATTATAAAGGTAGAAACAAAGGTCAGTTGATGATACTATTGTTCTCTATGAGGTAATGAAACTGGGTTTATATTAAGACCATTCACCAAAATCACACACTAGAGCAGGAATAGGAAAGACCAAGAGGAATTCAATTTTCACTTTTTCATTAGGTTGTCCCTCTCGAACTGAGCTGTAATACACATGAAACTTTGTCCTGTAATAGTCTAGCTTCACTTTCTGCCACACCTCTCATACCCAGCACATCAGCCATTGCCAAACTATAGCATGTAGTCCAGCCCCTCCATGATGGTGCAAAGGTCCCTCCCTTGGTTTTAAGTACCCTAAATCTGGCACTTTGGTTAGCTCCCTTGAATAACATTTACTATAATGTACTCTAATGTCTGTCCCCTCGATAGACTGGGAACTCCTTGAAGGTAGAGATCATGCATTATTAATCTTTGTACCCCATCAGAGTACCTGGTAAAGATGGACATAGTTTATTGAATGAATGAATGAATGAATGAATGCGTGCACTTAAGCCATAGTGTTAGCCCACAAAGAACAGAATTGTGACATACTCCAACTATGTGTTTGTGTGGGTTAACCCACAGCACTATTACTCTTGACACAGTCTCAGGTGTATCACAAAGTTGACCTGGTCAAATTGTACAAGTCAGTGATTTTTTAGTATACTCAGAGTTTGTGTCATCAGTATCAACTTGCAGAACATTTTCACTACCCTAAAAAAAATCCTACCTGTTAACAGTTACTTCACTCCCCATTCCCTCCCCCACTTCCTAGCACCCACCAGTCTATTTTCTGTCTCCACGGATTTTTAATTAATTTCTTATTACACAATATACATAGCATCAAATATTAGAACGCATCGCTTCACATGACTGAAAGAAAACCCAAAGCGGCTTTGATTTAGTATAGAGGTATAGAATCAATCTCCTAGGTCCGTGACCTTGGACAAGTTGTTGAACTGGATTTCGTTTCTTCGTCACATGGAGTTTAGACGGTGTGTGAGAGCACCTTCGGATTAAAAACTAAACCAGCAAAGACAAAAAAAACCAAAAGAGACCCTCTGACTATAATCCAATACACTACCCTAGGTAGCCTTTCCTGGGCTTCCTTAGTAAATGTCTTTCTGTCATTAAGATTTCACCCCAGAACGGCCGCAGCAGCTCGAAGGGCCCTACAGACGAGGTTTCCTCTTTTCCTTCTTGGCCGTCCAGTTTTTTTCTGGGCTGGGCGAGGACGGAGGAACTGCAGAGCCCAGAGCCCAGAGAGGAGGCTCCGAGCGCGCCGTACCCGCAGGAAGCCTCGCCCAACCCT
>NW_027527955.1:618435-645811 GCF_008692635.1 Crocuta crocuta
GGGGGGGCAGGGTGGGGAAGAGGGCTGTCTCCGGGCAGCAGCTGGCTGCATCCTCATCCTGCATCCTCCTCCTGTCTCCATGTGGTTTGAAAGAGGTTTTGTTCCAGGAGAAAGTTTGATGCTGAGACTTGAGGAGCCAGGCCCTGGGGTCCCCGAGGCCCCGCACCTTTAGAGGGAGCGAAAGCACCCCGTTGGGAAGGTCTGTGTTCTGAATATGGGCATGCCACTTTCTGACCTTAGCAGCATTCCTGACACAGGCCCTTTCTTGAGGAAATTCCTCTGTGGGAATCCCCCTTGGGGAGGGGCTTTCGGATACACAGCATTCAGAACTCACACATTATGTCTTTTGCTTGAACACAGGGCAGCAGGTAGTCGGTATTCCCCCATGTTCTCTCCCCCTAGAATGGGCGCTACCAGTATCGATGCTGTAAGAGCGTCAGAAATTGAAGTCGGACTTCTAATTGAAGATCCCTAAACACCAGTGTGTCCAAGGTGCCAATGATTACTTCTGTCAGATCTTGAATAGTTTCTTATTGCCATATGCTCCCAGTCAGCCTTCCCTGAGTGCTGGGCGGGTCCTGTGGAGCACAGGAAAGGGAGGAGAAGTTACAGCCCGGCTCCCAGGGTGGGAGGTGGGAACAAAGAATACAGAACGCGTGTCCCCACTTGAAGATAGGAGAAAGTTTCAACTTTCAACGTAAAGTGGGTTAGGTGGGGATTATTTGCTTCACAAAACTTCCTCTAATGCAGAGAAATGATTAGAGTTAGAACTGAGTTTTACACGAGATCGTGGGAACAGGCCTATCATAAGGTAGCTCAGAGTAGATAGAGGGGTAATCAGGCTGATACCACATTGACTTGAAATTAGCAGATCCCATCAAATATGTGTAGATTCTGTTTAATTCTAATTAACCTTTCTGATCATATATGTGGATTACCAGATTTACTTTATTCATTTCTAACCAAGACATATTCATACCAAAAGATGACTTTGTAACACCATTTTGTGCCCTGAAGACAACTTTAGCCAAGGATATGGACGTCCTGTTCTGGTTCATATGATTTACCCCCTACATCTGGTAACATAACTTCTCTCAGTACATTTACATCATAAAGAGAAGAGAAGGAAACTTCCTTAGTGGTGACACAACAGTGTCCAAATACTGAGCACATACTAGGTGTTTTACATATATTATTACTTTAAATCTCACAGGCACCCTGATGAGATATTATTACTCACGCTGTTTTAGAGACTAAAGAGATTATGTAAACTTTCACAAGATTATATTGGAAGTAAGTGATAAAGGTGGGATTTGAACCTGAATCTGTTTGATTCCCTACCCATGCTCTTCACCACCACCAGCCCTCTTGAAAGAGAGTTGCCATTTTATCATATACTAGGAGATCAAAATATGGCAAATGCTATCTGCACTGGGCTCCTGGACTGAAGATTTTATGCACTGTTTTCTCCCTCTGGCAACCCAACACTAATATGCCTGTGCCCAACAAGTATTCCCTTCACCAAAGGGCAACGTCAGGAACTCCCCAGACACCCTCTAAGCCCCAGTCCTCAGCATATAAATCAGATGGAAATCTCCAGACATATAAGCCCCTTGTCCTTTCAGAGAAGTTGGCTCTGGAAGACAGGTAACCAAGTGTTTCCCTCACTGCCACTTAAGGAGCAATCTCTACTCTCTCAGTCGTCCAAGTCTGTTTTAGCTCTGCACATATAAGTCCACACCACCAGTTGGCAGCAATACATCCCCTGCAGTCAGTGTTCACACTGGCACACTCATCTTCCTGTACCAACTGTCAGAGAATTCCTGATACAGTCCAGGCTACTTAAAGGGAAAAATGGAAACAAAGCCATTGGGGATGGTGGTATTAGTCCAGGGAATCCCTGAATTCTCCGATGCTGACCAGAAAGGAAATTAACATAGGGCCCCAGGAGCAGGAAGCAGGTCTTCCCTGGAGTGTGAAATGCCATGCCTATGGTATAGCCCATTGTCAACACTATTGAAGATATCTGTTCACCGTATAGAAACTCATTTACTTGTTATCTTGGTGATGGGTGCAGCCGCACACCTATTCCTGTTTCAGTTACTCACTTTTACATTAACACAATTATCACTTGTGTTACAATAAAAAACGATGTCACAGTTGTGACACAGTTTTGTAGCGGTGCTTAAAAATTGTGTCTGTTCTTATAATCGACATAATTTTATTATTTTATTCTCCCTAGGGGTGTGTGTGTGTGTGTGTGTGTGTGTGTTCTCTCATGCGGTATAGTTTTCAATTCTCTTCTCGTTCCAAAATGATTAGAAGTACTAAAGCCTAAAGCGAACTAGATGCATTTTTGAGCTGAGTCCATATGCTGCCTGGAAACATATCCCTGTAGTTGGCATTTTACTCATGTTACTCTAGTGCTAAGAACCTCAAAGTCCCCTGTGCATGCTTTGGGATTTCAAATGGACTCTCCTGTCTAATTATTTCACTCCATCCCCTGCAGCAGTCGGGAGGTTTGAGTTTAGAATACACCCCAGCACCTCCCCTCTAAGTTCTCTAAACTGCCAAAAACTGGAGCAGTGCTAATTAAAGTTGGGAAAGTAGAACATGAGGTTTGCTCATTGTCACACTTTTGCACCAGAATGGGAAATATACCAAAAACATTGTTGGACAGAAGGAGTGATGTAGACTTCTTTAAAATGACCAGTGGTCTGCAAAACCATACCAAACTGACATCATGCAGTTTGCTTAAAGTTGGGTTCATGCAAGTACCTCATTAGCTTAAAACTGTCCAGTATCAACAGACTTCTACTCTGCATTCTATTCTGTGTCTTAAACCTCTCATTGACTAGCCATCCGCTTTTATTTCCATTTCTTCAAATCTAAAATGTCATCAGTTATAAGATACAGCATTATTTTTATGTTATACAAGAAGAAAGAGAAAATACTTCCAATTATATTATAACGCGCATGCCATCTTAATAGCCGTCTCCCATGACATTGCATGAATTGGTTACACCACCCTCTAATTGCTTTCAAGTCTTCATCTCTACCAAGGGTTTTGGTACTTTTTCCCACTCGTACTGTCATTAATTAGCAACGCTTCCCCAAGCAATGTGTGATAGGCAATGAGTCTGCATATATCTCAGTAACAAACTGTAACAGATTCTTCTTCTGCGTCTTTCTTTTTTCAATCTGGTAAAGCATTTGGATCTTGCTTTGCAAGGTAATATGGGAATGTCAAACAAAGACAAATGTTTCCCTTAGTAATATAACATTTAAGCCCCACTGCTCTCTTTCTGTGCCATGGTGCATGGTGCATATACAGTGACATCTTTTTTCAGTGCCAAGTCATAGTGGAATCTTTTTAAAAAAAAAACACATTTAAATGGCAATTAAATAGAACACCTGCAGTGCCAATAATGCCCATAATTTAGTAGAAGTGCTAACAAAATGAGTAGCTGTGGCCATGTTTATGCATGTACAGAGAAATTTTAAGGTACCATCAATATTGAGACACATCCCGATTTCAGAGATGTTACAATGTGAAAAAAAAAATCTTATCAACAAACTATGCTCATCTGTGCATACTTAATCTCATTAACTCTGTTGATTCATTCATTCATATAGTCACTCATTTTGTTAGACCAAGGTCCAAGAGGGCAAGGACTTTTTCTGTCTTATTCTCAGCTCTGTATGCCAGCCACTTAAGATAGTCCATGACACAGAGTTAATGTGCTCAATAAATGTCCGTAGGATGAGTTCCTTGCATGGAAGACACAGAGACACATTGGGTAGTTCACTACTTTCCTGCTGGTCCGAAGACATGTTCTTAAAATTGTGACACTGACAGAAATGCCAGACATAGGCCAGAATTAAGTCCTTGATTTTATTTACAGACCCCTGTGCAAAATATTTCATGCCATTACAAAAACTACTTCAGGACAGAAGAAATTCCACTGTAGCCTTCATTAATCTTTGACCAACGAAAGAATTTATAACATCTTAATACCTTGATTCTTTCATACAATCCTCAACCATGGATTGCTTGAATTTTATGCTTAGTTCAATGTCACGTACTCGTCCTCTTGGATATTTGACAGAAACCGGAATTAACAGGTAAATGCTTTTCCTTCAGTAAGCTCCTCTGAGACAGAAACTCAGTGCTGATGACCTTGTCTGGATGTGCATCTCTGAGAGAAAAGATTATTTACATTTATTTATATTTATATTTATACACACACACACACACACACTTTTAAAGCCTTGCCTCACAGATTTTTTTAACTGCCCCCCCCCCAAGAAAGGCCACCCTGACACTTTGACAAAGAAAAAGACAAAAAAGAGGAAAGAAAACCTTGATAGGCACTATAGACCTGCATCTGTCACTGCTTCTGCTTCCTCACTGCTCCCTTGTCCAGCAGAATGTACTTCGAGACCAAACAGGAAGCTATATGAGGTTGCAACAGAAGGAATGGATGGGAAGCTTAGCTTAGCAGCAAGCTCCGAAGCGATCCTGAGGATCTGAAGTTGATAATTAGCATTACCCAAATAACCCCACAGTCTATGAATGTAACAGCCGGACCTGCAAAGATATGTCCCGATTCTAGTTCAGTGAAACGTGGGACCTCCGAAACACCTATGTAACCAACTAAGGTCACTTGGGGCTTTCTAAGCTACATTTAGTGTGCTTGCTTAGGAGAGAATAAATGGTGTTTGTCTCCCCACGTACCCGCAGGGGCCTGGCAGGCCAGAGCTGTCTCTTTCACATATTAGAAAATAATTATTAATGAAATCTTTTTGGTTTTATACTAAAGTAACTTCTGTATAATTACATCTATTAGGTGTTGTTAACATGAGCCAGATAAAAGACAAGTGACAAAAAATAACTTAAAATTTGTTTTTACTGAACACACAGGGTGGGATAAAAGAAAAACAGAATAATCGTAGATGCCAATTCTATGATTATGTGGGATGTTTTAACCAGGTTTGATAAGACAGTCAGAGCTGGAAATGACTGTCATGAAGGAAAGAGTTTATTATGCCCACAGGTCACTAAAAGCAGTAGGCACATATGTCATGCAGGGCTACATGGAGGTGGAGGGAGTAAGGGTGAATGCGGGCAAGAGAAGAAACAGGCGAAGCAGGGCAAGCAGATTTAGGGCTGAATAATTTCAGAGCTTTGGGGCATAGAAGCTGTCCCTAGTTTTCTGGTACCTGGCCCTGGGGTGATTAGGGCAGGTGGACAACCCCGCTGAGTGTGCAGGTGCAACAGTGGGCTCCGAATTGACTGGTTTGCATATAAAAGGCACACTGGTAGGCAAATTATTTATCCCTAGGAATTATCTCACCCTGGGAGGGGCAGTCCTTGCAGGGTCATCAAGGCCCCAAGATGTCAAAACATCAGGACACAGAAAATAAAAGACATGCTTAATACCTGGGGATTTTAAAAATAAAACAGTAATGAGTTAGGTCCATGTACACATGGAGTATTCAGCCAAATGTGCAGAAATGCCCAGCTCAGGGTCTGACACATGGTACTCACCCAGCAAACATTAATTAAATCTGAGTGTGGTACCAGATGGTCCAGCCGTGCTCACAGTGAGCCTTTGCTCCATATTGCAGTCAGGTGCGCAGTGTTCATCTTGAGAAAAAGGAAAGAAATGGGGAACCACACTACATGAAGGATCCCCAGATGAAAGATGAGCCACCCAGGATGAAGAGGAGGCCAAACAGTTAAGTTGTTAAAACACAAATGAAATCTTAAGCAAATATATCTTTAACTCTAGGATCTTAAATCTATAAGGTGATTAGATGTTTGGGGTAATTCCTTATTCACTGAGAATTTGGAATATCAGTTAAAAAAAAAGGACATATGAAAGTTGCAGGCAACTTGTGGAAAGGTTGTTTTTGAGTAAAATGGGAGTTGCAAAGTGAATTGTATATTATAAATGTTGTGCTCAGGAGTACATCTCTAAATGTGAGCTACTCAAAAAAGTATCAAATGTACTGCTGGTGTGGTGACAGGTCTAGGCATAGAATGTTTAACATGCACCTGTACTTTCCGAATGCTGATGGAGGGTGGTGATCAGTGGGATGGATGCGGGGTTATACTCAAGACATTGCTTTAAAAAAATTATTGTAGTATAGTTGACACACAATGTTACATCAGTTTTAGGTGTACAGCATAGTGATTGGACAAGTCTGTACATTATGCTGTGCTTACTACAAGGGCAGCTACCATCTGTCACAATGCAATACTATTATGATACATTATATTCTCTATGCTGTACCTTTCATTTCCATGACTTATTCAGTCCCCAACTGGAAGCCTGTACCTCCCAATCTCCTTCACTCATTTTACCCACTTCCCGTTCCCCTCTCTTCTGGCAACCGTTAGTTTGTTCTCTATATTTATGGGTCTGTTTCTGCTTTTTTGTTTGTTTTTTTTTTTGGGGGGGGGAAATCATATGGTATTTGTCTTTCTCTGACTCACTTCACTAAGCATAATGCTCTCTAGGTCCATCCATGTTGTAGCAGATGACAAGATCTCATTCCTTTTTATGGCTGAATAATGGCGTGTGTGTGTGTGTGTGTGTGTGTGTGTGAGCTATCACATCTTTATCCGTTCCTCTTGATGGATACTTGAGTTGCTTCCATACTGAAGACATTGCTTGCTCTTCATGATGAATTTCAGGAGTGCAGGAGGGTAGAAGTGTTAGGGCTCACAGCTAAGTAAATTGGATGAGTTGTTGCAGTGGTCAACCTCCTGACATTAAGTGGTGGTTGATTAATTATTGTGTCTTTAAAGTCCAGTGACTTTTCCTTAGAATCTTGATCAGTCATGTTAAGAACTAATAATGAAAATATAAGCATGAGGTTCATCTAATAATATTAGAAGAGTAATTTCTTCAGTGAAAATTCTGAGATTGCCCTCTGCTTACAATTCTTTCCATTTGTGGCTTTTGAACATCTACTTTCTTTTTTGTATTAGTTTATNGCGCACATCTCCTTTGCTTTGTGTAAGAGCTTATCTATGTTAATGGAAATTGTAGGGATGTTTCACTGGAGTACAGCTGCTCCCCCATTGTGTTTCTAAACTGACATCATAACTCTTTAATTAAAGTTGCAATATTAGCCTACTCTGGACAATGAAGGATTCTCCGCCTGGTTTATGTTGCTGACCTAGATTTGATGTTGGTTGGGACAATCCTTGGGTTATCCCCATCAGTGAAGAAATGTCTCTAAACCTGATATACATTTTGAAATCCAGGCTTTTATATCCCTTTGAACTCTGATTTTGTACCCAATTTAGGCCCATGTGAAAATGGAGTATTCAGTCAAATGAGATAATGTACAGAAACATCAGAATCGTCAAAAAAAGTGATGAACAATTTTATCTAGATGAGTGCTGCATCTTGCTTTCAACATCAGTGATGCTAGTCCTTTGGGTTCTGGAGCTCTTTCTTTGTGTTGATGCTTGTAAGTGAGTCCCCATAATGGGAGGATAAGAAGAGAGTGGGTAGCCTTCCTGGAGCTGTTTTAGGTATTTTCATTCTATTTTAGCTTTAACCTTCATGAATTTGAATTGTACTCCTTTTTAAAAATTTTTTAAATGTTTTTTTTTAATTTATTTTTTGAGAGACAGAGAGAGAGAGCAGGAAGGAGAAGGCCTTAGAGAGGGAAATACAGAATCTGAAGACAGGCTCCAGGCTCTGAGCTGTCAGCACAGAGCCTGATGTGGGGCTCGAACCCATGAACCGTGAGATCATGACCTGAGCTGAAGTCGGACGCTTAACTGACTGAGCCACCCAGGCGCCCCTGAATTGCACTCTTCTGGAGTGGAGTGGAAAGAGGAATATCTTTGCCTCAGAGACTAGAAAAGTATCCATAAATAATAGAAGTGTATTAATATTTGGTGATTTGAAATCTATTGTTCAGTTGACACAGGAATGCCCACTCTTCTTTGGCTCAATGATTCTTATTAATTATGAAATGAAAGTCTCACATAATACTTTATAATTTGATAATTGAATCATCTATAATGAAGAACCCAAAACTTCAAAACTGAAATTTTAACAAATAGAAGTCGGTGCTAAATGTTGGAGGAAAAAGAACACAGAAACACCGTAATGATGGATACTTGTCTGTATATATATTTGCCCAAACCCGCAGAACATACAGCACTAAGAGTGAACCATAATGTAAACAATGGACTTTGGGTGATAACAGGGTGTCCATGTCGATTCACCAGCTGTAACAAATATGCCACTCTAATGGGGAATATTGATACTGAGGGAGCCTCTACATGTATGGGGCAGGGCTATATGGTAGATCTCTGCACTTTTCCCTCAGTTTTGCTGTGAACCTAAAACTGCTCTTTAAAAAATGCAGTCTTAATATAAAAGAAAAACAAAGGAAGGGAGGGAAGGAAGGAAAGGAAGGAGAGAGGAAGGAAGGGAGGGAAAACAAGCAAAGAAATATATTTATCCCAGGTCTGAAGGCAATGAAAACTTTTCTGAATGTTCATGCCATCTTACAAAAGACAGATGCATTAGAATAGAGAACCCTGAAAAGTGTTTTAATGAAGAAATATAATAAAATAATTCTATAAGGTAAAGTTACAGAATGAGAAAGAACATGGGTAATAAAAACTTACCTAAATATGTAAGGGAGCACCTGGCTGGCTTAGTCGGGAAAGCATGTGACTCTTGATCTCAGAGTTGTGAGTTCGAGCTCCACTTTGGGTATAGAGATTACTTAAACAAATAAATAAAAATAAACTTTATAAAAGAAAATAAAATATGTAAGGAGTTGATATGAACATAGGATATGTGGCATGAGTACTCAGATTCTAGTTCATGGGGTTGAGGGAGATAAGCAGACATTTTGGATACTGAAATACAAATGTTAGATCATCACACGATATGTCCAGAGCATAAAACACATCCATTAATTGCCACCACTTACAGGTGTAGTTTGTGCTTTGACAAAAATCAAAAGTGATTTGGAAAGTGGGAAGTCTGTGTCTACTGACTTCTTTTTCATTTGTTGAGCTAGTAAACAAAAATAATAATAATCCTTGAACCACCACTGAAGAAGTTAGATGATACTGACTTTATTCAGAAACCACATGAGACAGAATTACATATCAGGACTGTCTTCTTTTACTTAGATGTTTGTCCAGACAGTAGAAACAAAGCCAACAAAAGACTTCAGCTTGGACACGCAGTAGATTCTAACAGCACGTTAGACAGCGTCTTCATGTCAGTTTTATCTCTTGAAAGCATACTTATCTGAAACAGCACTTAAGATTTTGGAATTTGGTCTCATGTATCAAAAACTGTACTTGAAGTTTTGAAATTTGGTCTCAATCTTCACAAAATGTTCATGCCAGCATTGTTTTCTTGTTTCTGTAGAAACTACAGATGGAAACTCTGTCTCTGTGAGTACTGCCTGGGAATGGAAAATAATTTTCTTGACTATGAAAATGATCAGAATGAAGGTTGGAGGTCTCTTGGGCAGTGGCTACATTATGTTGGATAATTTTTGGAATGGGAAGAGCTTTGATCCAGACTGACCTGGACTTGCCATTCCTTCAGCCACAGAATGAGAACCGAATCAACACCTGTTGAAGGCTAACTATGTGGCTAGTACCAAGCTAATGGCATTACATTCTCTCCTTACCTCATTTAACCCCCACAGCAGCCCCATGCATACTAGACCCTGTCATTATGTCTATTTCACAGATTAGGAAACGGAAGAACCAAGAGATTAGATATTTCACCCAATGTCACCCTGATAGCAAGTGAAGAAGTTGAGAGAAGAACTTGGAATGTCTGACCCCAGAATCATGAGTTTAAGCACCTATGTAATATTCCCAGGGTGTGTGCTTAACATCCCTCAATCTTAGCTTCCTTGTCTGTAAAATGGGGCCACTGATTTCTACTGGGCAACTTTGTTGTGAGTTTTCAAGAGAATATATAAATAATATCTAGTGCCCTAATGGCCTGGTACAAAGTAGTTCCCTATTGTTATTGCCGCCTTTGTTGCTTTTGGAAACGACTGTAATGTGATAGTCTAGTGAAGGTCCTAGCTATTTTTGTCTCTCAGATTTAGCCCGGTCATGTCCATTACTATGGCAACCATTCTATCAAGCCATTCCCCATTACACAGCTATAGGAACTTCCTTGCTGGCACCCATAAGTCTAGAACCTCTCTTTCTCCTCAGGGACTATCTTTTCTGCCTTACATGGAGTTTCTGGATAAGTAGGAAGCAGCAAAAGTGGAAACAGAAAAGACTTTAAAGAGGGAGGGGGCACAGATCAGCATTCTTCTTTGCAGGAATTACCTGCACCCACTCAGCAAAAACAGTGGAAATAAATCTACTAAAAGTAGAATAGAAGAAAAGTTTCCACTCAACACTCCACTACCAAGAATTGGGGAACTCTTTACCTTCACTTGCTATTTTTTGAGTCCTGAATATGTTATCTTCTCAAGTAAGAAGAAAACCATTGGCACCCTAAGTTTACCTGTGAAGCAAGGACTAAATAGAGTGCATTTAATTACAGATTCCATGAGTTCAGAAGTAGTTAGCAGATCTTAAACATTCTTGTAAATATATTGTAGTAAGTGAAATCTGCATTGCATTCCTCTTGGCTTTTCCTGAGGAGACCCTGGGGCATCCACGCAGGGGTTTTTAGAAATCAATTACGAATTGCTCTTTTATTCTCACAGGTTCAACACCTTAGCTAAGTAACATCTGATTAATACGTTGAAAAATATTTTAATTATTTAAAATACATTTTAGTATTAATGTTACTAAAATCTTTTTATTACCGATATGCTCAATGTTGAAAAATTAAGGATTTAATTAAGCAAATAGAGGAAAATAAAAGCCATCCATAATCCCACCTCCTCAGTGTGATCACTGTTTGCATTTTGCATGTTCCCTTCTGTCTTTCTTTTTTTCACACATATTCTTTACCAAAAAAATGGAATCATTTAATATACTGTTTTGCAAGTTACTTTTGTCAGCTAACACAATTTGCCTCAAATATCTTTCCATGGTACTAAGTTATCACATAGGTTTTTAAACAAACCGAAAGTTATCAGACCTTTGTCCTTGTGTTTTGAGACACTCTAAGCCTCCACTTAGCCCCAAGGCTGAGGACTGTGTCCGTATCTGCACAATCCATACCCCTATCTAGAGGAGTTTTAGAGTCGCCCGAGTATGGTTTCACCTGCACGGTGAGAGCTCTCCATCTGGACTCCTACCTCTGCTTGGTCTTGGTACTCTTGTTATCATAAGCCTCCCATTACGTTCATCAATGAAGGAGGGGTCTCAGAGTCATCCTGGTGAATCTGACATGTAAGTGCAAATGAGCTTTTTCTGCTTTGCATCCTCTGACAGATGAATGTCAGGAGACACACAACCCTGCCAACTGGCCTCTTAAAACCAAGCCCATCTGCCGATCAAAAGCTGCCATTCAGAATGCTGACACCCTCCCCATCTTATGATTCTAATTTCCACAGCTGACTCTCAATTACTGCTTCTCCCAGGAGCGGAGATGCCAACGGTAATTGAAACCCACAGATAATAACCAAACTTTATGATAGTTTAAATCTCCTCCCCATCCATCTTTCAGCCAGAGCTGCTCACAAATGGACTGATTAGAGTTTCTCCTCCTTTTATTTTTCCTGATTAGCCCCTGATTCAGAGAGTAATGAGCAATGAGGTAGCCAAAATTTGGTTGCCAGAGAGACCAGCAGAACCAGCCTGTCTTTATGTTCCTACATTTTGAGTGTATCAGTCTCTGAAACCTTCAGTGTCTTCGCTGTGAAGAGCACAAAGCAAGGTGTTTAGTACTATTAGAACCAGGTGGATACTGTCCCTTCTTGGTTCTTTATCCAAATATTTTCCCCAGGAGCATGTAAATTGCTTTGTTTCTATCTAGGCTCTCCAAAAACTCATCAAAACTCTTCAAACAAGTTCCAACTAATTGATATTCCTTTATTAAAAAAAAAAAAAATTAACTGGGGGCACCTGGATGGCTCAGTCAGTCAAGCATCCAACTTTGGCTTCAGTCTTGTGGATTGTGAGTTTGAGCCCCGCACTGGGCTCTGTGCTGACAGTGTGGAGCCTGGAGCCTGCTTTGAATTCTGTCTCCCTCTCTCTCTGCCCCTCCCCCCTTGCATTCTCTTTCCTCTCAAAATTAAACCAACATTAAACAATTTTATTTTTTTATGTTTTTATTTATTTCTGAGAGAGAGAGCGTGAGCAGGGGGGAGGGTCAGAGGGACAGGGAGACACAGAATCTGAAGCAGGCTCCAGGCTTTGAGCTAGCTGTCAGCACAGAGTCCCACGCAGGGCTCAAACCCACGAACCGTGAGATCATGACTTGAGCCGAAGTTGGACCTGAGCCGAAGTCGGACGCTTAACCAACTGAGCCACCCAGGTGCCCCTAAAAATGTTTTAAAAATACTAACTTAAGCTCCTCTTTCATCAGTCTGCCATTTTACCTCCAGTCTCCTGCAAAATACATACCTGTATGTATGTATGTGTGCATACATATTTATAGAATACATAAAAACATACATTTTTAAAAATGAATCAGAGCCACTATTCTGCAGCCTCATCTAATTTTTGTCTCTTACCTTCTCCCCCAAGGGTCACTGAGCCTTGAAATCATCAGCAGCCAAGTGTGGCTCCATGAATGCCAACATCCTTTCCTCCCTGACCAGCACAGGGCACTATTTCACCTCTTTAGTCCTCTCCCTCCAAATTCAAGTCTTCTTTCAGCATTTCCATTTCTCTTCTGCCCCTTCTTTCCTTTAGTACTATGTCTTTTTCTATTTCCCTGACATTTTTTTGTCCTCCACAAGGTCATATGAGGTATCTAAAAGAACAAACCTTAAGTCCGTGGTATTTTCTCTGACCATCACAGCTGCTGAAATCTCCTGAAACAGCACACTACCTATTTACAAGATTCTCTTCCTTAAAGGTCATCGGACATTTGGCTTTCCATGCATTCTCACAGCTAGTTGGGATGTGTAACTGGAAGAAAGGGTTACTGCCGCCTGCTTACATCATAGTTGCTGAGAAGGGCCATTTTGATTTAGACATTGCAGCGCACTTATATCTGAGCATATTCTCCCCATCCTTGCTTTATAAGTAGTTTATTTCTTTGCAGGAGCAGTGATTCAGGCCCTGTGGGACCACTCCAGCCTAGTTGAATAAGCTATCAATAACATTAAAAGCCTTACCAGACACTGATGTTTGCCAGCACTTACAGGCTAGTACAAATTGGATGAGAGCCTTTTGGGTGTTTTCAGTTTCTCCTCAGTGTTTGTTAAACAGTTGGGGCCTTTATCAGAAATGTCAATTGGATACAAACACATTATAGTATATGCTTTTAATTGTATTTTTTACCAAAATTTGATTCAGTAGAACTTGATTTCTTGTTGGAAATCAAATCCTTAGCACCAGAAAGGAGTACTGGAAGCGTTGAATAGAAATTGTATGTGAATTCTCCCTGTTGACTAGAAGACAGTCCAAGCTGGCACAGCCTTCAGACTGGGCATGAGGACTGTTGATTAGGAGACAGAGAGGAGGAACCCAGGGTCTGTGCCCTCCTGCCCTCATCTCCCACCTAACACAGCGCCCCGGGCCCACTGACCCAGCCAAGGGCCAATGCCAGCTAGACCCTGGATTACATAAAAAGAAACTATTCAAAGTTAACAAGGGGCCTGGGGGAAATGGTGGCGGCACTACCGACTTCATTTGTATCCTGGATGAGATTCAGGACATAGGTTGTTTCTCCCTTGAAATTTGTGTGAAAATTGCTCATGTAATATGTATCTTCTCTTTTCATTCTTTCGTTTTCTTTACTTTTCTTTTTCTTTTTTGGAAGAGAGTCTATAGCTTTGATCAAGTTCTTATAGGAATCCATGACTGAAAAAGACAAATGGTCGAGAACAACAGTTCTGGTTTTTCTCCTTAGTCTATAATAGCCTCTTCTTTGCTAACTGTAAGTTTTATTCAAGTTGTCCTGAAAGGAAAGAAATTGGAGATATTCTAGATCTCCCAAGTTCATCATCCATGGCCAGGGGAAGGGGTGCTTTTAATCCCAAACCTGTACCTTCCTGAGCACCCAGTGAATCCAAGAAATTATCTCATCGGAGGGAGGCCATGCTAGTCAGGCTGAACAGTATGGAGGGTGATGCTGTCCACTTGCCAACATGGTGTGACAGCTGTGGCTGGATGGCATAGCCAAGCAGGCAAACTGGGCCTCCATCCCAGTGAACAGGTTCTGTGAATGGACCTTTATTATTTGGGCTCAAGTGGGCATAACTTCCCACAACTTTGTCTTTAGCCCTAGACAGCTGAAGGTCCAAATACACTTCAGAATCCTAAATTCTAATATACAGCCTAACACAGTACTTTAAAAGCTATATGAGATTTTGAATCATAAATGCAGTGAAAACTGATGATATTCATTTCATTTTCCACTCAGAATAGAAGTTCCTCAAGAATAATGATACTGGTCAGCAGAAAGAATGGGCGCTTGACATACATGTAAACTAAACAGAATCCTCCTTTTAAAAAATGATTGATCTGAAATAACATAAACATGAAATCAAGTCATAACCAAGTCCTGGTTCAGATGCAGTTAGGTTTTTACGAGCTTAAGGACTATCCTTTATTGTGCCACACACTGTTTGTGATCAATTGACCAAATATGCATGCAGGAAAAAAAATATGTGATTTTTTGGGAAGTTTTCTATTAATAACTTAATATTGGTATCATCATCTTATTGCAGAGAATGCTCAACCTTATTTTAAAATGGGGATTCAGGGACACATGGATGGTTCAGCTGATTCAGTGTACGACTCTTGATTTTGGCTCAGGTCATGATCCCTGGGTTGTGGGATTGAGCCCTGTGTCAGCTCCACGCTGAGTGTGGGGCCTGCTTAAAATTCTCCTTCTCCTTTTCTCTCCTTGTCCCTCCCCAACTCATATTCTCTCTCTCTCTCTCTCTCTCCCCCCACACCCCTTTCTCTTTCTCTCAAAAAAAAAAAAAATCCCTTCTCCTGAACTGTCAGGTCTGCTCATGTGTTTTATCTGTGAATTTGAGTGAAGTTTCTGGATTTTTGTGGATGGATTTACTTATTTGCCAAAGTTTGCAAAGTGGTCTCAAGTTAACTTGAACATCTAATAGGTAAGAGGGTATGCTTTACTGAAGGGAGAAGACCTTCACTGATGATTAGCCAACCAAAGCAGAAGAAAGTGATGACAGACTGATGTTAATCTCATTATCCTATAGTTGATTCTAAACCATTACTGCTTAAGTGCCAAATAGATCCCTCTGTTTACAAACAGAGTGCTTCCTTTGGCCTCAACAGTAGTTTGGTGTGCCTTTTCTAGAGGGCTTATGTAAAGTCTGTCACTTACTACTTTACAGTTACAATAAATTTCACTTCTTTACCATTATAAGGGAACATGTTCTAAATATGTTGGTTTTTCAGATAATTTAAGCCCACTTTGTTGAGTCTCTAAAACCAAGATCCTCACACTGCCTTCTGATACAGAGTACTGAAGTTAACTTTCCCTTTTCTGAATGGCTTGGGCCATCTGTGTGAACACGGGGAGTACCTTCTGGGGCTGTAAACCTGTGTATTTGGGACCATTTGTCCATTAAGCTAAGTTACCCCTGATGTCTGTGCTTTCTGACATTTTCACTCTGATTTTATGGACCTTTTTCCTCTACAGATTGTCATGATTACTTTCCATACCTGTCAGAGTGTTTAATATGCATATATTCCCTGCTGTTACCTGGATGGCTTTGTTCCTTTCTTATGTAACAAAGAGCACTTTAAAAAGTGCTGTTCTTTTAGAAATACTAAGAGACTGAGGATTGACAACATTTAATTCAGGGCAATGATGTTTATTGGTTTAAATTATTCTCAAAATGTGATTTTGGTTAAAGAATAGCTTCTAGTTCACTGTAGTAATGTAGGTGAAATTCTAAAATATATATTTCAATTTAAACATTTTGAATTTGTAAGTGTAAAATTTCTTATTCACCTTCATCTGAAGTCAGTCTACTAATTGCACCTTGACCAAAAATTTTGACTTAACATGTTTTGTATATGGTGTATTGTAAATAACACAAATGATAAAATAATGCAAATAAAAGGGCCAAAAGGGGAGAGAAAAATGGGAGTTTGGGAGAACTGACATCATTATGCATAGAAATATAACTTTTCAATAACTACAAAGAGATTTAAATATATTCAGAGTTGTATGTCTCCCAGATTTGAGGTACTGGCCATACCCTAATGGCTTGATGACTTGGTTTCTATATATATATTCCTATAAAAAAAATCTTTCCTACTACATGCTTAACAGTAAAAAAAAGTAATTTTTTTCTTATTTTCAATTAATTCTTTTGTGGAACAGAGACAATACCACCATTATTCATCATACCTCCAATATTTATTTATTTCACAGTTTTTTCTTCAGCACTATAAATAGATACATTTTAGCCTGTAAAATAAATAAACTTCTACAGTTTGCTTCCTTAAAATTTCTATATAATTTGGTGACAGCGGCTGTAAGTAATATAATTAGATGCTATGTAATGAGATAAATATATTTCAGTTATATAGAAGAGTCTGGTCACTATAGCAACTTCTCCTTTTGTCTTGGAGCACCATTTAAAGTTGTTTTGTTTCATTTTGTTTTCACTTCCACACTAGAGTTGTTTATAGCCTTTGTTTTCCACCAGTGCCAGTCACCTGGAGATATGACAGGTGATCAACAAAGCTGAATATTGTGCATGTGTAAAACCAGGTAATTTAGGTCCCCAAACCATTCTTCACCAGAACTATTTAGTTGCTTTTCCCTACAAATGAAGTTCATAGCATAGTTATAAATCACTCATTATATCTTAGATGTGTTTGTAGAACACAATTTCTGTTTTCCTATTTTATTCATTTTATTTTACTTATTATTTATCAGTCTATTTTATTCCAACAGGAAAGGCATAATCATCCAGTACTATCTAAGTTCACTTTCCTTGATTTTACCAAAATAACACACCTACCCATCTCCCTCACTTTGCAGTGAATCTGCTCTCGGGTTTACTGTGTGAAATCTCTGTCCAGTGGGTGAGGAGAGGCAGACCCTCCAAACAGTGGTCACCAGCATGAGCATTTGATTAGGGGGTTGACTCTGAAGGTAATTGAGCCCTATGGATATATAGCACTACAAACAAATCTAGATTTGTTCTTGATTGCCCACCTTTATCTAGAGTTTGACCTTTGGGTTTAGGAGGGATGGTGAACAGCAACAAAGAGGTAGGAGATCATACTACTAACCTTTTTTTCTGGGCAGTATAACTTTAGTCAGACAGCTCCAAGCCATTGCTCGTATGCATGGTAACTAATCTCAACCCCAGTACTTGGACCAAGACCTAGCACATAGTAGTTACTTAGGTTTTTTCATCTGTAAAATGAGGATTATAATGTCTGCTTCACAGTTTGTTGTGAGGGGAAAGCAGGAGAATATTTTAAGTGCCCAGAGATAAAGTCAGAAGCCCATAACTAGTTTAGCTATGTTTTACCACAGGCAATTTAGTCTCTCAGCCTGAGATGGTGATGGAAGATGGATAGGGAAGCCCTGACTCCAATATTTTTAAGTTGGCTCTGAACTATCATGAATGCTATTATGTTTCCTGGAATCTGGGTATCAAGAAAAAATGGAAAGCAAAAACAGATTTCTACATTACAGATGGCCTGGAGGAAAAACTCCTATATCCAGGAAAGTTCATTCAGACATCTGGTTGAAACCTCTAACATGTGAGAGGACCTGAATGATCTTGTGGACCCATTGCCAAGCAACAGCTTTCCTGTCTTCTCTCTGGGGGTTCAATGTAAAACCGTGAGGCTCCAGGTTTGAAAATTAGAGCCTCATCCCAATGCTCTCTAGCTGGTCCAGGTGGGAACCTAGGTGATCTAGCTAAGTCATCTAGATAAAGTGAAAAATCAAGAGGTCAGAGCAAGAACATGAGTTATATGACTCCTCCAGCATGATTCGTGTTGATCAGGGAAAGATACTTAGGGGACCTTAAGTTCACTTTATCTGCCCTCTTGGTGGAGGATGATAATTTCATCACGTATGACTTTCGATTATAATGTCTTGATGAGATGTGCATTGAGGGCAGATGAATCCCAGGGAATGATTTTGGGTGTGTATGTGTGTATGCGTGTGTGTTTAAGTAGCATCCTAATGATTCCAAAAATTACCTAAGGAAGATGCTGTAATCAGCCAGATCATGCTGGCCTGTCAACATTGGGCTGTGTTTCTAAATCAATTACCTGGAAACTTGTATCATTAAAATAAAAGGCATTCATGTTATGTTTTGATAAGAAAAAGAAAAAGGAAGATTAATGATACTTTAGAAAATAATCAGGCTCTACACAGGAAATGATCTCTTCTCACTCGTTTTACATTTCAGCCTAAAACAGCTCTGTCCACAGCTCTATAATTAGAAATATAATAGTCAAAGTCAGGCACTAGGAAAAATGTCAGATTCATTTTCTCCACCCCCACATGTACTATATTTGTTTGGTTTATTTTCTTCTTGCTCAATGAAGAAATTTTCTTTAAATATAAGTGTCAGAAAATATAAAACTAAGTCACCAAGTTTATCATTTGGGGTATAATCCATTTTTATACTAGTTAATTGTGTTTGGGGACATATGCACAGGAAAGCCTTCCGTGTATTATTTATATAGTAGTTTTTCAGCCCATAGACATGTTTGTTGCATTTTGAACCCATATGACAAGTAAATATATCTACCCTAAATGTCTGAAAGGATACCCATTACACAAAGGATACCTGTACACAAAAATGTGTCTCAAAAACTGACATAAGCATTACAAATTGCTTTTCTGTTTAGACCTACATCAAATCCTAAGATATTTAGGAGTTAACTGGTGTAAAATAACAGACTATTTTACTAAAAATAATTTAAAAGGCCCATAGCTTTATAATCTTTTTCAACCAATTTTTATTAGGCACTTGCCCACAAGCATGCTGTGGCCTGTACATGAACTTGATATTACAATAATGCAGACATTCGTTTTCTAAGACTTTACGGTGAATCAAAGACAACTTTTATGCTGACCTGTCATTCTAGAAGTGTAAGGTTCCCTGGACCTCATGGGCCATCCTCTCGGACCCTGCTCCAATCCTAGATTCTACTCACCTCTCTACTGGCACACACAACAGATAAGCCCAGAAATCAGCTGCTGGTCAGACCACAGGTGTCAGGTGGGTACCATTGTCTAAGAGAGGTAGGAGATGATACAAGAAAAATACAAGACACAACTCCAGCATTTGAGTAACTCAGGGCTATTGAAGAGAAGAAATAAACATATGAGGAACAATTAATGAACAAACTGTATAAAATTAAGCACTCAATTATGTGAGGTTCAAAGTTGTTTTCCTGTTATTACAGAGCCAATCAGGAGGAAATGGACTTAAATAAGGCTGATTTTGTTAGATATTGGAGGGTCAAGCTTCCCTGTGTATTAGATACATACATCTTGATGACAAGACTTGGTGCTTGTTGCCTCTTAGTACTAATGTGTGGTTTTAATAGCTGCAGTGAGTGGCTATAAGGCAGACATCCCTGAACTACTCTAAATTATGTACTTGATCCTTTGTTAGTTTAGAAAAGGGTGCTTGGTGTCAGCTAAGAAGCTGTATTTAATATGATGAGAGGCCAAGTAATCTCTCTACAAAAAAAAGTGCTGTGATAAGCTAAAGTGTGGCCTATAATCGTCCTAGGAGGGGTGTAAGGAGGGGAGAGAGAGAAACTAGCTCATTTGCATTTCATCCTTCCTAGAAAAAAAATTGTGCTGATTGCAGCTTTATTTATTTATTTGTGATAAGAGCACTTAACATGAGATCTACCTGTATAACAAAAATTTAAGTGTATGGTACAGTATTGTTGACTATAGGTACAATGTTGTATGGAGGATCTCTAGACTTTATCTTCCTCAACTGAAACTTTAGTCGCTCCCCATTTCTTCCTCCGCCAGCCACTGGCAACCACCACGCCAGTCTTTGAGTCCGTGAATTTGACTATTTTAGATACCTCATATAAGTGGAATCAAGCCGTGTGTGTCCTTCTGTGATTGGTTTATTTCTTTTAGCATAGTGTCCTCAAAGTTCATCCATGTTGTCACATATCACAGAATTTCTTTCTTTTTATAAGGTGAATAGTATTCCATTGTATGTTTACTTCATGTATGTATACTTCATGTTTTCTTTATTCATTTGTCTGTCAATGGACACTTAAATTGTTCCCATATTTGGCTACTGTGAGTAGCTCTGCAGTGAACATGGGAATGCTAATATCCCTTCAAGATCTTGATTTCAGTCATTTAGGAAAATACCCTCAAATAAGATTACTGGGCCATTTGGTAGTTTTACTTTTAATTTTTAAATAAAATTATATGCTGCTTTTTATAGCAGTCACATCATTTTACATTCCCACCAACAGGATACAAGGATTCCAATTTTTCCGTATCCTTGCCAACACTTGTTGTCTCTTGTTTTTTGTTTTTGTTTTGTTTTGTTTTGTTCTTTTGGTTTTCTTTGACAGTAGGTATCCTGACCCCAAGTTGTGATTCTGGTTTGTATTTCCCTGATGATTAGTGACATTGAACATTTTTTCACATACCTGTTAACTCTTTGTTATGTTTTCTTTGGAGAAATGCCTATTCAAGTCCTTAGTCTATTTTTTAAGAATTGTAGGAGTTTTCTTAGTATTTTGAAGATTAATCCATAATCAGAAGTATGGTTTGCAAATATTTTTTCTCATTTTGTAGGTTGCCTTTTTATTCTGATTGTTTCCTTTGCAGTGAAAAATATTTTTATTTTTATATAATTTCACTTGTTTTTGTTCTTTTTGACTGTGCTTTTGGTGTCATATCCATAAAATTGTTGCCAAGATCAACATCATTAAGCACTTCCCAATGTGTTCTTTTAGGAGTTTTGTAGTTTCAGGTCTTACAGTTAAGTCTAATCCATTTTGAGTTGATATTTATGTAGAGTGTAAGATAAGGACCCAGTTCCTTTCTTTTACATGTGGATAACCAGTTTTCTCAACACTATTGACTGAAGTAACTATTTTTCCCCTTTGTGTATTCTTGACACTCTTACTGAACATAAATCAGCCATATGCATGGATTTATTTCTGAGCTCTCTATTCTATTCCTTTGGTCTACATATGTCTGTATGTCAGCACCATTCTGTTTTGATTCCTATAGCTTTGTAATCTATTTTGAAATCAAGAAGTATGATGCCCTCACTTCATTCTCTCTCAAGATCGATTTGACTATTTTTATTCTTTCATAGCTTTATAGACTTATAGAATTTTTTGTTCTGTTCAAAAAAAATGCTACTGGTATTTTGATAGGGATTGCATTGAGTCTATAGATTACTTTGGATATGGTATTGACATTTTAACCTTATTTAACATTATTTCAACCCATGAACACAGATGTCTTTCCATTTGTTGTATCTTCTTTAGTTTCTTTCATTAATGCTTCATAGTTTTCAGGTTTATTATAAAGTATTTTATTATTTTTGGTACTATCTTAAATGGATTGTTTCCCTAATTTTCTTTTTAGATAGTTTATTTTAAGTATACTAAAATGCAACTGATTTTTGTGTCTTGCAGTTTTACTAAATTTGTTTATGTGTTCTAAAGGCTTTTTTTTTTTATGAAGTCCTTATGGTTTTCCCTATTTAAGATCATGTCATCTGCAAACAAGAACAATTTTACTTCTTTTCCAATTTGGATGGCTTTTATTTCTTTTTCTTGTCTAATTGCTTGGGCTAGGATATCCAGTAGCTTATTGACTAGAAGTGGCAACGATGGGTATCCGTGTCTTGTTTCTGATCTTAGAGGAGAAGCTTTTAATTTTCACTAGTATGATGTTAGCTGTGGGCTTTTTATATGTATTTTTTATATGCTGAAATACTTTTCTTCAACTCTTAGTTTGTTGAATGTGCATCATGAAAAAATACTGAATATTGTCTTTTTCTTTTTTTGCATTTATTGAAATGATAATGTAATCTTTATCTTTTATTCTGTTAGTGTGATATAGCACATTGATTTTCATATGTTGAACAGTCCTTCCATCATACGGATAAATCACTTGGTTGTGGTGTGATCCTTCTAATATGCTATTAGCTTCAGTTTGCTAGTGTTTGAGGTGTTTTGTTGTTGTTGTTTTGTTGTTTTTGGGTTTTTTGCATCTATATTCAGCAGAGATACTGATGTAGTTTTCTTTTCTTGTGGGCTTTGGTTTTAGTATCAAGGTAATGCTGGCCTTATAAGATGATTTTGGAAATAGTCTCTCCTATTCTGTTTTTGGAGGAGTTTGAGAAAGAGTGGCATTAATTCTTTTTTAAATGTTTAGCTTAATTAACCCGTGAAGCTGTCCAATCCTGGGCTTTTCTTTATTGGGAGATTTTGATTACTAATACAGTCTCTATACTAATTATAAGTCAGACTTTTTAATTTCTTTTTGATTTAGTCTTGGAAGGTCATATAATTCTAGGAATTTATCCATTTCTTCAAGGTTATCTCATTGTTGGTGTATAATTCTTCACAGTAGTCTCTTATGATCTTTTTCACTTCTATGGCACCAGTTGTAATGACCCCTTCTTCATTTCTGATTTTGAGTCTTTTCAATTCATCTGGGAGTTTACCAATTTTGTTTATCTCTTCAGAAAACTAACTGGAAATCTTACAAATATGTAAAAATTAAACAGCACACTTTTGAACAACCATGGGGTCAAAGAAAAAATCAAAAAGGATCTTAGAAAATATCTTAAGACAAATATAAAATACAGCAAAACAGAACTAAGAAGGAAGTTCATTGCCATAAATTCTTGGGTTAAAGAAGAAAAATCTCAAATAGGACAATGAAAATTTAAACCTCAAGGAGCTAGAAAAAGTAGAGCAAACTAAGTCCAAAGTTAGCAAAAGGAAAGAATAATGAAGATTAGGACAAAAATAAGTGCAATAGAAAACAGAAAAACAATAGAAAAAATTTAAAAAAACTAAGAGTTGGTTTTTTGATTGTAGCTTATCTTAACTTCAAAATTAAGAAAATAAAAGCCAGTGGTTGTCAGTTGAATTGAAGCAGGTATCTATAACTACATGATTTGCTGCAGAAATATGTTTATGCAATAAGAAAATGTATATCAATGTGCTTGTAAGAATGCTGTACCTTAATTCTTAATGTAGTAATATAGAAAATGTTCATCCTGAAACCTTTCTAAGAGAAATTTCAAGTTACCATTGACTGCCAGTGCATGTCAGTGCTAGGAGAAAGCAGTACAGACTAATAACTATATTAACCTTTCTGGTCCATTTGCTATAGAATTATTTTGTCAGTTTCTTCAGTAAGCTGCTAGATTTCACCTGTAGTCATTTTGTGTTCACTAATTCTTTGCCAGAGTGTACCCTGGAATGATGCTAGGAATCTGATTTCTTGCTTTGATTCACCCTTTTTCCTTATCTCCAGTATTTTTCAGTGGGGACAATAACCTAACACATTGAATTCGGTGTAAACAGGAAATCTGGCAGCAATAATTGGACCAAGGGCTAACTTTGCAAAGCCAAGTTTTAATGAGTAATTTGCAAAGTGATTAATCAGGAGGCCACTATCCCGAGAAAACAGGGTAAGTGTACCCCACGATGACTTGGTGCCTTTCTTGGCTGCCCAAGGTGACAGTTTTTTGTGGGCCTACGCTCATTATGACCTGACTCCTCTCTAAGTAACCTGCCATTACCAGGATCTAACAGAGAAAGTTGTAAACTCAAGAGTCCACTTATTTAGTCTTGAAAAACTGCAGATCATGAATCATTAATGACCTATCAGTGATTTGGAAAATCGATTTAGTGATTCAAAGCCAGCTATTTTAAAAAAATTAAATGGGATAGACTAGTAATATCAAAGGACATCTTGTATTCCAAGTTTAAATGTTTTGCAGAAGAAAACTTTCATATACATGAAAGTCTGTGTATACCAAGTTGGTACTAGATTGCAATATAATAATATATATTTCTAACTGTGGGTCTTGGTCAAAGAAGCTCAAGAGTCATTATTTTATATATATAATATTTTTTGAAACATTGAAATATTTTTTCAATTACCTTTTAAATATAGTGATACCTGAAAGTTTATTTCTTTATGGTTAGGAAAAATAACTTCTCTAGGGAAATAAATGAATTTAAGGCAGCTGTATTCAGACACAAGAAATGAATATGCTTATATGATCCTCCAAAAACATATTAGGTGTAAACTGTTTGATATTTTACACTATTAGTTTAAGTATCTTGAAATATTTCAAAGCTATATTTATAACTATCTTTATTGTAGATACCATTATGGTATATAGATATCAATTATGATAGTGCATATAACTTAAAAATTTAAGCATTTTCAATAGCATTTCAAAAGTTAGAGTCCTGATGCTAAAAATGTAAAATAAGACCTAGTAAAAGCACAAACAGAACAAGTCTACATGTTCTTCCAAGCATTAGAGAAAGCAGTCAGAATATTTCAAGGTTGTCACCAAATTTCCTTTTAATATGTTGTCACAGAAATTCTATAAAGCCCTGTTACTTTTAATTTTGAGTATTTTTCTTCACCATCCACAGTGGCATATTTATTATTTTTACCGAGCAGAGAAGCAACATAGGAACATACACTCTGGGGCCAGACTCCTTGGGTTCTGTGACCTAGAGATGGTTCTTTAACCTATCAGTGCTCACTTTTCTCATCCATAAAATGGTGGAAATAACAGAGTCTGTGTTAAGGAAAAGTAAATGAGTTACTATATGTAAATCTGGCAAGTTAGGAAGTGTTCTCTAAGTGCTTGCTGTTGTTATACCATGTACTCAACTTGCATTCATTCAACAAGCATTTCCCATGCACCTAGATGATCAAATACTGAGGTAGGGATAAGAAGGCAACCTCCAGTTTCTAAAGAGTAAGGTTGGGCAGATCAAATTCCCAGAAAAGTAAATAAAAGTCTATGATGGAGAAAAGCTAAGTACCAATTTGGTGATGGGGGAAGAAGAGTGGGGTGAACAGTGAGGGTGACACTTTTCTTAAATAAGTGCTATTTGGCCACAGTTGAAATGAAGTCCAGATATTGACACTCATTTTGGATTTTCTCTTCCACCAAGCAGCCTAATCCCTGGCCTTTCCCTTCTTTACCACCTCATTGTCTCACTTTTCTCCTCTCTGGGTGTTCAGCCTCAGTGAAGCTGTTGAAGGGCTGTAGTCATCATGCAGATGTAACTGATCACACAGGACTCCAGGTTACAGGGGCAATTTTCTCACTGCTAAGTCATATACCTACAGTTGATTGGCCTATCTATCAGTGGTAGAAAGGGGAATTACTATTGTATTTCATAGACTTCTTACCATCCCTTCCCAAGCCAGCTACTACCTTGGCAAAATGCTTCAAACATTCTCTAACCATACTAGATATGTGGCACAAATTGTCTAAAGTGCATTTCGCCCCTAAACATGTAAGCCCTGGACATTTCTGATTTTCCCTAATAACTTGTCACACTGTGTATTTACTAATAAAGTCAATATTACAAAATGGATATTATGCATTGTGGCCCAGTGTTGAGAGTAAAGGAGCCTTTCAAGGAAGTAGTGGTCTCATTTGTTAATCTCTTGATGAGTCCCAACGATGAGGATCCAAATATAAATCAGACACTCAAGGAGCTCGGAGTTGGATAGTGAAACAGATATGGATGCAAGTATTAGAATGCTAATATAGCTGTATACAGTTGAGTGGTGGCTCAAAGAAGGAAGTTGTCAGTTATGTTGGGGTAGGGAGGTGCTATTAGAGACCCCTACATTATGTTACCACATGGGCAGCAAAGCATATTAACCAAAGACCTTCTGCATTATGGGACATAGCACCCAGGGGATGGGTTACATGTCAAGATGGGACAGTGGGAAAGTAGACCAGGGAGCTGCCCATGTAGTCACATCTAGCTCCATCCTGTACATGCACGGTCCCATATGAGCTAAGGTCATGTCTCAGCCATGAGCATACCCATACTGACATGATTTCTGTTCCTGAAAGAGTGGCTTAGAAGTTTTGCTCCTGTCTTCTGAGACTGAAAATGTGTTTACCATACATAAAATAGGCAACAGGTGTGGAAGCAAGCAAGTGAAAGGTAAACTCCTACCGAATGGTCAACATCACCAGTCGAACAGACACCTGATCCCAGTATAGCCATAGAAAGTTAAGAATGGAAGGAAATTAGGGAGAGAAGCTTTGAGAAGGGGTATGACTTTGGGTCCAAAAACAGATGATTCATAAGTGATGAATAAATGAAAGCCTTGAAACTGAAAATGAGAAAGTCAATTTGATGCAAAAGGCAGAACATTATGATAAAGGATTCCTGTGACTAAGTGATATGGAAACTGATGTATTAGAGATGAAGATACATCTGGCAGCTCAGCAGTCCCATGAGGGGAAAAGAAGAGGGAAGTCAGCCTATGTCTAGCCATAGAAGGTGATCCTTCTATACCCGGTAATAATAATCATAATAGTAATGTGGGAGGGAAGGGAGCAACAAGAGATAAAATAACGACAACCACAACAACACCCCCTAATCTGTGGAGTCCTCAAAACAAGCATTGTGTAAACATATACTAAAAGACAACAAATTGCCCTTCCAAGCTGCGCCAGGTATCTGTTTATGCCCAGACACCTTTTTCATGGGTCAGGAAAAGGTGTCACATCTAAAAACAAAACAAACAAACAACAAACAAGAAACCTCCCTCCCCACCCCCCACCAAAGTCTAGAGATTCAAAGACAAGGGTTTGGATGACTCAAACCTAGAATGGAAAGAGAGAACAGAAATGTCATACTTGAGATCAGGAAAGGAGACGGTGATCAGAATATGAACAGGTCTGACCATGGAAGCCACACTGGCTGGTGAGGCAGGATCCCTGAATTCTGACTCACTGCTGCTCTGGTCCAAGCCCTGTGATCCTGGAGATGAGGTTGCCCCGTGTGTTTCTGCTTCCTCGCTGGTAAAACAGAGGATTGGAATACATATATCCTAAGATCCTTGCCACACTTAAAAGATGTAAGGAATAGAAGAATATAAAGTGAATCTAGTTCTCATGACAAGTTCAATGTGAATTCATCACTCAGGAAGTAAGAATCAGAATCAGGTTTCCATCAGTTGATCATATACTTTTTTTTTTTTTTTAGGTTCCCAACCCCTCTTTA
>NW_027527955.1:646718-667363 GCF_008692635.1 Crocuta crocuta
TTTAGGTTGTCAACCCACTCTTGATCTAGTTCACACACACACAACACAAACTGTTCCATTCCTTCTAAAAACTTTCCTGGAATGTCATATTGTCTTCTTAAGACTTATCTTCCAATTTCAACCAGAATACCCATATTTTGATTCATCAAAGGCCATAATCTCCAAAGTTTGTACATATTTTGCCTATTTTGCTTCTGCCTAGATCCTGCTTAAGATGTGAGAGCCTTGGGTTTACCCAGCTCTGTGTTTGCTGCCTTCTTTGGAATATATTAGCCAAGGGCTTTAAACAGTATCTGTTAAAGTTGCATTGTGCCAGGTGGGGGAAATAGACAAAGGTGGCCAAAAGGTACAGACTTCCAGTTATAAGATACCTTAAGTCTTGGGGACATTGGGGATGTAGAGTATAGCATGGTACTATAGTTAACAATACTATATTGTTTTTAAATACTATATTGTTATGTATTTGAAAGTTGCTAAGAGAGTAGATCTTGAAAGTACTCAGCACTGGAGAAAAAATGTGCAACTATGTGAGGTGATTGATGTTAACTAACTTATTGTGGTGATCATTTCCCGATATATACATATGTCAAATCATTATGTTGTATACCTTAAGCATATACACTGTTATATGTCAAATTTTATCTCAGTAAAATGGGGGAAATCAAGTTGCATTGTGCAGTAGAATATGGCTTAATGAGCTTCAGTTATATTTATAAACATCAAATGAAAATTGTGAGTCACAAATTGCCTTGATCTAACTGCAGGGTCAAGTGCTTTTTCCTCTTGTTTAGTGCAATTAGGCGGTAACACACATAATAAACCAAAGAATATAAAAGTCATTTCAGCCTGCCAGTTAAACATGGCATTGCACTGACTTTGACTATTGTTCCTGAGGGGTGCTAATACAACCTTGAGGACAGAGAAAAGTAGGATCCCCTCTCTTTTGTATAGCTTTGAAAAGAATGGCAAATTAATTAAGGATGTTGTTGAGTCTTCCATGAAAACACACTTTCAAAAAGATTGAACAAGAAGCTTTGTGGCCAGAGGGGCAAATCAATGAAAGTGAAGTTAGAAAAAAAAAAAAATGTTAGAAGATGCGGGTCAGGTGACAAGACTGAGCTGCACCACCGTGAACGTCCTGCTAAGTTTTAGACAAGAATCTTGGTCAAGTTACATTTGCATTGCTGATGAGCTGCCACACAGAAGATGCTGCAGAGATAACAGACAGCTAAGATCCTGCAGTATGAAGAGATGTGGGTGGACAGTCCGATTGGGGACCTACAGATAGCGACTGGATGATAGAATTTGAGTACAGTTTATCAATAAAAAGGGTGGGCGGGAGAGTAACGGTGGAATCTGTTTTTTAAAAATTAACACACAGGAGAAAAGAACCAAAGTCTTCAGGGCTATGTCTACACTAAACTTGCAAGTGAACTTGAAAGGTCTGTTAGCGTTCTCTACCGTCCTACAACCTGGAGTTCCCCAAGAAGTTTTTGAAGCGGATGCTCCATCTGCATTCCAGGTAGGATATTTCGTGGGTGGGTCCTGTTAATTTGTATTTTGATTCTCTCATAGGGTGTCCACCAGGGTGGACTCTGGTACTGTGTTTGATCTTTAAAACATTGAATTCTTTGGGGGATCTGAAATATGAGCTTTCTCATGAGTTTGACCTTATATGTGACCTGTCATGAAACTGCAGTCAGAAAAAATTATCAGGAAATCCTGGGAAGGGCAATGTCATTAAGAAAATTCCAGGAGACAGAGTCAAGGATGAGGAAAGTCTCAGAAAACTCTACCCTAGGTTGGATGAGGATAAAGGGAAAATAGAGGCAGTTAGCATTGTTCATAAGAAGCCAAATATTGACTTTAATTAAGACCAAAAAAAAGATAAAGAAAAAAATTTTGTTTAAAAATTCAGTAAAGCACCAGGGGAAAAAATGAATGATTATCACAGAGTGCGTCAGAGGTTTCTGTTAAAGGGAAATTTTGAAAAGAGAACATTAGGCAGCAGTAGCCATTCGGGTCATTAAAGAGGCTTTTATGAAAATTAGCTGGAGAAAGTGGCATTCATAATTGATGACATGAAAGATAGTAAAACATTTCCTGCACTTTCTTGTGTTTCTATTTAATTACTCTGTATCCTCTGAGATATGTCAGGGCTGCAGTGATTTTGCAACATTCATCATCTGTCCAGGTTGAAACTGTAGCTGTAGGCATATATGTGTGTGCATTACACAGCAGAGCAAGAATGGGAATCTGTACCTTCTGGTTCACTTTCAAGACCTTCAGCCGGGTTACTTCTCATTACCAGAATTTAAAGTATATTAAATGACAGTCAACTGATTATGGTCTAATCCTTGGGATTCAAATGAGAGTGTTTTCTTTTTTCCTTTTACTCCACAAATAAATTGTTGTATCAGTTTAAAAAGTTTCTACTTTAATGGCATATTTGAAAAATCCAGGATGTTGGCAGAATGAAAGCCCCGTTGAAATTTTAACTCTGCAATGGACTCATTTTTCCTTTGCCAGTATAGGGAATCTACAGGGACCTTTTGTTGCCAGACAAATGGAAAATTCCTATTTTGGGAATCAACCCTGACTATTTTTAAATAGTTTTCAGTCATTACTTCATGTAAGGCATAGCTTTTGATCCACTGCTCAAAGGATTAAACAAAACTCTGGATTTCAAGTGAAAGGTCAACCAACGCTCCACAGGCCTATGTCGACAAGGCCAAGTCATGCGGTTAATTAATGCTGGGTAGCTGAGACACATTTGTGTAAGACTAGCCATTTATTATAAGTTTCTTGATAAGTATTTTCTTAAACTCATTTTAGCAGTTGTTTGATTTATTATTAGTATCCAAATTCTGTTTGCTAATTTATTTGCACTGAGGTCTCTGTGCTAAATAAAGTATGGATGTGGATGGCTAAAGACACAGTTTTCAAAGTATAATGTGTCAAATCATGACCATGATTGATGCTTGGACATATTTCCAAATATACCCACACCCTTAGCTCAAGTGTAGTTTAGCTGACTGCAGATTGAATAACAAATGGAACTGAGACGTGGTGGAAACTTGAAACTAAGTCAGATAAAGAACACTATCATTACCCTTGAAGGTGGATCAGAATGGAAGAGGAATCTGGGATCCTGATGTGATGATAGCTACCCCTGAAATGTGATACTCCCAGCCTATGAAGATCAGACCTATTCGTGTGTATTCACAATATTTAAAGATATCTTTTTAGAAAGGATTGTCTGTGATATATATGTGCATATGTATATATACACACATATATATAGCATAGATCATAAGTGTATACATAGATATATACATATATATGTTAGCCCTTCAAAATAAATGTACGTTTTATATATATATATCATATATATAACATATATATATAGAGAGAGAGAGAGAGCATGTGCATGTGTGAATGCATATGTATGTATGTGTATCCTGTAGATGGATGTATGCATGCACCTATATGTATGTGTACTTATATTTAAAAGTATATCCCTGGGGGCGCCTGGGTGGCTTGGTTGGTTAAGCGTCCGACTTTCACTTAGGTCATGATCTCGCGGATTGTGGGTTTGAGCCCCGCATCAGGCTCTGTGCTGACTGCCAGCTCAGAGCTGGGAGCCTGCTTCGGATTCTGTGTCTCCCTCTCTCTCTGACCCTCCCCTGCTCACGCTGTCTCTCTCTCTCCTAGAAATAAATAAAACATTAAAAAAAAATTTTTTTTAAGTATATCCCTGATGGCGAAAAATCATTCTCAAATTGTTTCCTGTCTTTTCAAGTACATTTCTCAACAACATGGAAGTTATAAATGTCCCCAGGCTCATATAGCTGCATTTGATGAGAATCAGTTCTGGGTATATAATGCCTGAGACTTATTGATTAAAATATATTTTTATTTTTTCTTTCACAACATTTCTTTTAGAAAAATAAAGGCAATGAGAAAAATAAAGGCAATTTTTTTTTTTGGTATGTGAAACTAACAGTTGGCCTCAGGTCTATGAGCCTTATGGGGCAGAAATTATCATAGAACCCCAGGACCAAGCTGCTATCCTGAAATTAGGTCTGACTTTAAGATGTAATTTCTGTAGGAGCCCATGGCTCAGGTTTGAGGTGTTAAATTATCATGGAATTGAGATTTATTTGGTGAGAATAACCCATGTCTAGTGGGAATATATCCTCTGAAGCTCCATTATTCATGTGCATCAGAGTTTATCTTTGATATTGTAATAGCTCTTTGTGAATCTGCACCTGTTCGCCAAGAAAGCCTATAGATTTGTTTCCAAGTTACAGGTGTATATATGTGGTATAATATCTAATTATAATATAGTAGGAGTGTAAACGATACATAGATCGGATATAGTGAGTTTTTGTAAATTGCTTTATACATGACTAAATATTTTAGAAGAAAAATATTAAGTGACTTAGATAATAAAATTAACCTTTGGGTTATTACTGTTATTAATGCAGTTCAATCCTAATAATTCATGCACAGGTTGGAGTCGATTGTTTAAGTGAAATCTCGGCAAAAGTATTTAATTTCTATATTTATAATAAAAGAAATAAGTAATATGGACAAGATGGACCTTGTGAAGGGCACTACCATAAGTGACTCTATGTGCTAAGTTGCATATAAACCTAACTTAACCTCTGAGATAGATATCTGTATTTTGAGGCTTAAGGTTTAACTGACTAACCAAAGGTGTGTGTCCAAGGAAGTGGGCTGGACTCAGGATGGGAACTCAGGTCTTGTGCTTTTCTGAGTATGAAGCCTCTTTCTAAGTTCCTTCATTCATTCTTTTATTCAGTAGATATTTACTGAGCAACTATGTGGTCTTAATAGTATGCTAAGCATTATTCTTGCAAGCAATATGCTTATTATCATATTTACCAATCCTGCTTATCTGGGCCCTAGAGCAGGTCTCTAGGCCTTCAGGCTGCTAGCTCTCTCCTACACTGGCAGAGACTCAGTGTGTAAATTTGAAATACTTATTTCCTAGTAATTTATTCTCTTTCTGACCCCATGCATACCCCCAACTAGTCTAATTGGTGCTGTTTTGCTCTACTTAATTTTGTGTATTCAGGAACATACTACTTAAAGTCAGAATTCCCTGTAGGACAGGATTAATAGAGTCCAGCCACTTCCTAATAGTATTGCCCTCAAGGGGTCCTACTGGCCTAAACTCTGAAAATGTTCTCAGATGTTGAGCTGATGCTGGCACAAATGAAAAACCAAGTAGAATTTTCAGGTAGAAATCCTCAGCCTTTTTTCTAAGTGTCAGGTGGGCAGAAGCAGCTATGAATATATCTTATTTGAAAAGCCAAGAGCAAAGGTTTTCCTGTGTTGATGCTCTCAGCCTCCTGTTTCAGAAAAGAGTTAGCTCTTCATATACAGAACTGTGATGCATCCTTACCAGCTTCAAACTCAGTGGGCTTTTGGGGTCTTGGAGGTGTCTAAAGTATTTCTCTCTTTCCCATTTAGCAAGACATAAACATTATCCTCACTGAAGTGCACAGGAAGGCTTAGCATCGCTCCTGCCATGTGCAAGGCAGCCGTGCTGTTTTCATCATGACTGCTGTGTTAATTGTGATCCCTTTAAAGCCTTCCTTTAACCTGTGAGAGACACTGAAAGCTGACTGCCTCTGTGAAGTGTCACAGAATGGAATAAGCAGGCGACGAAGCAGACAGAAGCTACGTTGGCCTAACTACACTTTAGCATCTATGTTTTAGGAAAAAAAGAAAAAACTCAAGGGGAAGAAAAGTTGAAGCATTTTCAGAGGTATCTGGGGACTTGTTAGTAATGTATGCCCTACCACACCATTTTTATGACATACTTTTATCTTGGAAGAATGCTGGAGTTTTAGGATTTCCGAGATTTCCCCAAGCCTGTGAAAAGCTAACGTGTTGAATTTTCTCTCTCACTCCTTCCTGCTAGCAGTTAGGCCTCATGGGCTCTGTCTCCTAATTTCATGTCCCCTTACCCATTTTCTAAAGCATGTCCTTTCATGTCCCATGACCCAAATAGAAACAGCTCCAATGAGAGCTTCACACGTAGTGTGGAATGAGGCACTGGTGTGCACGCTGGGAATCGACTATTTTGTCATGTGCTTGCTCGGAAGTCAGATCTGCGTAGAGTGTAGAAATCATTTATGGAGAGAAAAGAGAGAGAACGAAAACGGAGACAGAAAAAGATAAATTCTATAGCTCTCCACAGATGTTGGATAGAAGTTTCTCTACTAGTTACATTGGTAAAGAAGAGTGGGAGACTGTACAATTAGCAGACAAAATACATCCGCTTAAATATGCAGACTGGAAAGTGCAGTCCAAAATAGAGCTTTGCTTTAGAGTTGTGTTTTCCCTATTCAGTTGTACCTAAATTGATCCAGAACGCCCTCTTCCTCCTTCCTTCTCTTTCCTTTGAGTGTTATGTGAATGTCATCTGGAAACATATGTTTCAGCTTAGTAGCTATGCATTCTACACATCTAAAATTAGAATCTCACTTAATTTTAATACATCGTATTGCTAAGAAAAGAATAGTGATTTACGTGGTTGTTTTGTGGGGAAAGAAATAGAATAATTCCCTTGGCCTTGGCTTAGAGTCCTTTGCTCCACACCTGCTGGAAATTAATTTAAGTCACTCATTTATTTAATTGAGTAAGTTAGAAGATTTTTAAAAAGTAATTTATCCAATAAGATCATAGGCTAATGGCCCCTATGAAATGCTAAGAATGCTAGAGTGTTTAAGCTTTTTGCAAACAGTTGTCAAAAGGGTTTATGGGAATAGATTAGATTTCACTTTAAAGTGTATTAAATGCCTGGGGTGCCTGGGTGGCTCAGTTGGTTAAGCATCCAATTCTTGATTTCCGCTCAGGTCATGATCTCTTAGTTCATGTGACTGAGCCCTGTGTCGGGCTCCGTGTGGACAGTGTGGAACCTGCTTGGGATTCTCTCTTTCCCTCTTTCTCTGCCCTTCTCCTGCTCTTTCTCTCTCAAAAATAAATAAACATTAAAAAACATAAAAATAAAGTGCATTGAGTGACATAAACAAACACGAACAATTTACCTTGTAATTTACTGAGTACCTTAGGTGAGTGGAAATAGGAGTTAAGTATTGGAGTAGTTGGGGCTCAGTCGGTTAAGCGTCCGACTTCAGCCCAGATCATGATCTCATGGTTTGTGGGTTTGAGCCCCATGTCTGGCTCTGTGCTGACAGCTAGCTCAGAGCCTGGAGCCTGCTTCAGATTCTGTGTCTCCCTCTCTCTCTGACCCTTCCCTGCTCACACTGTCTCTCTCTCAGAAATAAATAAAACATAAAAAATAAAATTAAAAAAAGTACTGGAGCAGTAATAAAGTCTCAGACCTGCGGTTAAATATGTTATTTTAGTGCCTCTACTGGAGAGGAATAAATGTGTTTTAAAATGATATAAGGCCCATGATTTCAGATTTTAATGTGAGCTACAGTTCATATAAATCATCAATGATTGTCCCCTTGGGATTGTTTTCTTGCTTAATCAATGGAATACGCACTTACACATTATAAGGAAAAGTAAATATGACACAGTTCAAGTGGTAACTCCCTTTGGGGAGAAAAGTTTCTGGGATATTCTAAACTGGAATGAGTCCTACAGCAGCAGCATACAATAGAAATCTAATGTGAGCCATATATATCAGTCTAAATTTCCAATGTTCTTTAACCTGGAACATCCAAAATATTATCATTTCAACATGTAATTAATATATAAAGACTTAATGGGATATTTCCCCATTTTTTTCCTACTGTTAATTGAGATCTGGTGTGTATTTTATACTTGCAACACACTTTGGTTCAGCCTAACTACATTTCTTGGGCTAAGAAGCCCAAGTGGTGAGCGGCGATGGTATTGGACAGCACAGCTCTAGACCAAAGGCTTACCTGGGGCCAAACAGGTAAGAAAAGGGAGACAGAGGCCAAATGGGGCCTGTGGAAACTGCAACTCTTCTAATATGTTCAGAACTGCTCTCGGCCGGTTCCTGGTGTAGCCCTAGTTTTTAAGGAAACTGCCAGGTTTTCTGCGTTTTTTAGGGAAGCCAGAAATTTAGAGTGCTGCTTGCAATTTCTTGATTTTTAAGTGTTGGCAACAAATTCAAAACTTTCAAAACATTATATAGGCCTGGCCCTCAGGTTGCCAGTTTGTGGCCTTTGTTCCCAGTATTTCAAATTTTAAAGCATGTAGGGTTCTCTGGCTCATGCAACATGCTGTGTTGGGTTCAGTTAAGGACAATAAAGGACCCCCCTTTTTCACAAAAGCAAAGGTGTTCGAACATGTTTCCAAACGTATGGACTGTACCCTATGTAAGAGTCTAAGCAGTGGTTGCTCTGGCCACCCGAGTTAGTGCCTTCAAGAAAAATCTCACGTGTTCATAGAACCTAGAGTTGGAGAGGCTTTGCGATAAAGCATTTCATTGTCCTGACTCCACTCCCTGGCTTTTTAAACATTCATCCGCCTTGTAACTATTTGCTCAGTGTCCCTATTTCGGGGCAGACCGCAGGCTTCTGGAGGGCAGGCAGCATCTGGCCCGTTCCTGGCTGTAGCCCCCGCATCTGGTGGATGGAGGGCCTCATGCAACTGTTTACTGAAAGGAGGCATAAGTAAGTAAGTCACTTCAAACCCAAGGAGGAAGTGTTGGGGAGGACATAGAAAAATTAGAACCCTCATGCACTGCTGGTGGGGATGGCGCCGCCACTACGGAAAAGTGTGGCAGTTCCTCAAAAAATTAAAAATAGAATTATCATACGACCCAGCACTTCCACTTCTGGGTGTATATCCTCCAAAATTGACAGTAGGGACTTGAAGAGACATTTGCCTACCCCTGTTGGTAGGAGCCTTATTCAAACTAGGCAAAAGGTGGAAGCAACCTAGTTGTCCGTGGATGAATATCCAAGCAAAAGGTGGTATATACCTACAATGGACGATTATTCAGACTTAAAAAGGAAGGAAATCCTTTCGTATGCTGCAATGTGGATGAAACTTGAAGACTAAGTGAAATAAGCTAAATGAAATAAGCCGGTCGCAAAAGGACAAATACCATATGATTCCACTCATATGAGGTGCCTGGAGTACTCAGACTCAGTGGTTACTGGCGGGTGGGGGGTAGGAGGGAATGGAGAGTTAGCATTTAGATGGGTGGTGGTGATGCTTGCACAAAGATGTGAAGGTACCTAATGCCACTGAACTAACTACATGTTTAAAAATAGTTAACATGGTAAATTTTGTTATGTATATTTTAACACAATTAGAAATATATACTTTTTAAAAATTCAAGCCCAGAGGCTGGTCCAGGGTCATTATATTCTGCTCTGGATCTGTTTAAACTCTCTCAGATAATGAGCAGTATTTTTTGAGGTGGAATTTTTTGAAGATCTTAAAGCTGGGAACCAGGACACCTGGATCTTAATAAGTCACCAGATACCTTAATACCTCACTTCCCATGCACGCATGGCCCTGTCTCCCTGAAAACAACTTACCAGTAGGTTATAAGATGATGAAATGAAATATGTGTGGAAAAAAGTCTAGGCACAGATTAATCTGGGCTGAATTCATTACGCTCCTGGGACTTAACATATTCCTGAGATAGAAACTTCCTGATAACCTAGCGTATGTGTAAGAACCTTGTTGAACTGGTGGCCCAGCACCATCATTCCCAGTTCAGTTAAAATGGTGGACTGAATACAAAAGTGTATGTCAGTGAGCAAATTTTTTACTTTGTCACCTTTGTGACAATGGTGATTTTGTTTCAGAGCGGCCTTCCCTGTGTGCTGAAATGCCCTTGGAGTCAGGTTCTTCTTCTCTTCTTCTATTCCTCTCATAGTAAAACGAGGTGGGAAGAGAATCCCACGGGCAATAAGATATCTGGTCTCAAGATGCAGTGCCACACCCCAAAGGGCATCATCTTCGAGTGACCTTTCCTGGCCCGGGAACTATGTGACTATCTGTTGCACAGAGCAGCCTGATTTCAGCTGTTAGAGAAGAAGGCATAAGCATTTTAATATTTTCATTCTTTGGAGATTTCCTTTATTAGGAAAGGAAGCTCTCGGTTTCTGTCACATGCTGTATCACATCTCCTTGTCCAAGAGCACAAGCTTCTCCTGAAGCAGAGAAAACAAATGAGATTTTATGCTAGTTCTAACTTAACAGACGGCCCTGCTTACCCACCCTTGTGTTTGAAAAATGAACACAGTTAAATACCTTCCATGTTTTGCTACCCACAAATAGATCCTTCCTATTTTCCCAAGAGCTTGTAGTCACATCTTCACTAAAGCACTAAAATACATTCAAGATTGATGAAAGGAGAGATGCCTCATGGTTCATGAGTTTGAGCCCCACATTGGGCTCCATGTTGACAGCTCGGAGCCTGGAGCCTGCTTTAGATTCTGTGTCTACCTCTCTTTCTGCCCCTTCCTCATTTGTGCTCTGTCTCTTTCTCTCTCTCTTAAAAATAAAGTAAAACATTAAAAAAATTAAAAAGAAAAAAGATTGATGAAAGGAGTTGAATACAGAAAACAAAACCATAAAAATAAGAAAATAGAGGTGAAAAATAAATCTGAGTTTGGGGAAAGTCTATCAAGATGTAAAAGCAAAGAAAAATAATTAGAAAAGTTGATGTGTTTAACTGCAAACAATTTCTACATATCAAAAATATAAAATGTAAGCAACACATTAGGAAAATATTTGTAAAAAAATGTGATAGACAAAGGGTTAATCTGCAAATAAATGTCTCTAATCAATTTTAAAAGAACTTGACCATCCCAATACAATAATGGACAAGAAAAATGATTTTTCTCTACAAAAGAAGAAATATAAATGGCTAATTCGTATGAAAAAGGTATTTCTCTTTAGTAATTAAAGAAATGCATACTAAAATGAGATGAAGACTGTTTCTACTTATTGGCAATATTTTTTTTACAAGATAACCCTTAGTATTGGCATGCACATACCATTGAGAAGAGTAGAAGTGGATGTAGCCTTTCTGGAAAGTTATCTAGCACTACCTCCTAAGAACTTTAAATGTGATGGTACACATTGAGTCAGAATCTGTCCTAAGGACATAATTAGAAAAACAAAAACAAAAAACAAAAAAAGATATATAAGGGTGTTAACTGCAGCATTGTTAGTAGTAGTGAAAAACTGAAGATAAATGAACAATAACAGGGAATTATTTATATAAATTATGGTTCACCAATGATGACATTAATGCTGACATTAAAAATTGGGAGTCCAAAGAATAGTGATTAAAATGTTCAGTGTGTATTGTGCACAATTATATAATGTGTAAGTGTAAGTGTATAAAAATTGATTGTGTGCTATTGCAGATACCAATACACAACATGGCAAATCTATATGTATGCACTGAAAAAAGATTACGTGAAAATAAGCAATATGTTAGAAACTGTTATCTCTAGATGTCCAGATCACAAATAATTTCAATTTCAATTTTCTTTATAACTCCTCTGCCTGTTGCAAGTTTTCTACAATAAAAAGATATCATTTCTATAAACGGAAAATACATTTTTAAAATGGGATTGCTACCAAAACAGATTTACTATGAAGAAAATGCTTCATCTTTGTCCATAAATTCTTTCCTGGCACCATTATTCCCTTTGCAGCTAAAGACTCCAGCTTGTCTCCTGTATTCATCAGTTTACCAAATCGTGTAGTCTTAATCTGCACACTTCCTAGACCTGGCCCTTCCTTTCCACTCCCCCAGTCAGCCCTCTACTTTGGTGGAGGTCTTCATTAATTCTTGCCCTTTGACCTTCTGCTACCTTGGGTTTTCAATACCAATCCCAGACCTGGCATCCACCATTTTCAGTGACGTGCCTCTAACCTGGCTTTCTCATGTTTGTCCTCGGACTCCACCATGCATGTCTAACAGACTGTCCCCTCATGCACCTGTGCCTTCACACCTCGATGCTATTTCTTCTGCTAGCAACAGACCTTCCTCAAGCCTTCATTTAATAGGCGTTTACTGAGCAATTTTCATGTGCCAGGCAACTGGGGACACAAAAATGAATTAATCACAGACCTGTGCCTTAGAGAGGCTCATAGTCATTCTGGAGAAACAGACAAATACACAACTAGTTATATTTTGTATAATAAGTATCAGTTATGTTAAATATATTATCCAGTGGTGGAAGTGGGATTCGAACCCAGGTCGACCTGCCACCAAAGCCATTTTGCTTTAAGGTAAGGAGAGTTAAAAGCAATTGCAGCAATCTGACATGGCTGGCACCAGAGTATGTGTTGGAAAGGGACAGGACATGAGGCTGCAGAATGTCTGTGTATGGTATGTTGAGGACTTAAAACCTAACCCTATTTATAACTACAATAACAATAATTAACTCATAACTCGGTTCCATGCTCTGTTCTGTTTTGCACATACTAAGTTAATCCTTACAATGACTCTATGATGTAAAACAACCGTATCTTTTTATAGGTAAAGAAACTGAGGCACAGAAAGATTAAGTGATTTGCACAATGTCACATAGTAAATCTCTGTGTTCGAGTCTGAGATCTTTACTACTGTGCTTTAATAATTTATGTGCTCAGTTGTCTTGTCTCTGCAAACAGATTATAAACCATAAAAGGTCAGAGACTGTCTTAAGCACTTTGTATCCCTGGCAGAGCCCTATGCATGGACACCAGGAAATATGAATTGAATTGAATTAAACAAAGCACCTCCAAAGGCTCCTGGGAAGTACTCATACTTGCTCTGAGAATTATGTAGACCTGTGTTGTCGGGCGAAAGTGGAGAAAAAGAAAGTGACTGTTTTCTCCACCATCTGAACTCAACATTGTGTGTCCTTCAGAAGCAGATAATGAATCTGTGTTGCCTGAATTCATACTGTGTGGTCTCCGCCTCTCAGAGTCAGGATCTCCTCAGTTTGGAAGCTGTCGCCTTATTGAACCTCCCACTGGTTTCAAACTGTAACTTGACTGAAAGGCACTTAGAACATGATTCCAGAATGTGAGAGGCACTAGCTTTTTAAACTCACTTATTCTAAGCCTGTAGCNTCCAGCATAATAGAGTCATATGTGTAAGCTTAACGAGGATGCTATGCAAATGAACACTTGTTTCCTGTTTGAGCCAAAGACAGAGCAGTATTCCTATAACGAGTCTTCTATTTTACATTACGGGAATCGGTTGGCTCACCTGTGCAGCCACAATAGGAATGTCCCCAAAGACGGACATGCCTGTGCACACAAAGGGTGGAATATGTGAAGCCTCTTCTCTTCCCCCACCCCTCACATGAGGGAGGAGCGAGCTGCCATGAGGTCATGTAAGGACACGCAGCACTTCTCATTCCAACCATAGCATCGCGTTTGCTTTAACAGAGTGAAGCGCGAGGGCGGAGGGAAGAGACGGGAAGGGTGACATCCACCCTCACCCTCTCATACCTCAGCCTTTTCATGGCTTTCCCTGCCACAGCCCTATCCCACCCCACAAATCAACATCAGCCTTGGCCTTTGAGGCTAGGCTCAACAAAGGCTTCTTGTATAACAGCATTAACAGCTACTATCAATTGAACACATTTGCAGGTGGAAGACAGTGTGTTCTATCGGGAAATCAGCACATGTAACTTTCAGGCGATACAGTCGCTGTTTCTGTCTGCACTTACCAACTGCAGAAACTAAGGTGCAGAGAAGTTGAGTGAGTTGCCTGGGATGGTAGAGCAGACTCGGTTACGTGCCGTGTTGCTCCAAAGCCCAGGCTTTTGGCCTTTGTGCTACACTTTCTTGGCTATGAAACTTCTGGTCTCCAAATTATCATTGCTTCCACTTCCAGCTAGAAATCATTTATCCTTCTAATAAATGCTCACAGCATTTTTGTGTGTTTCTTTTATGGGACTTAACAGTGTTAACATCCTATAATCATGATTTATATAAAGTCTTCACTTTTCCTATTAAACTGAGAGCATGGAGGCCAAGTCCATTTCTTATTTGGCATATTTTCCATAGCACCTGATGTAATGTGTAGCACCCACAGACAAGAATGAGGAAGGCTATTTCTGATTGGATTTGACCTTTCTGAGCACCTGCACCTTGACAAGAATTCAGGAATCTATGAAACTACCTATAGCAGTATTTAGCTTGAATTTCCTCAAGAAAAGGAAAGATTTACCTGAGGAAGGTGAATTATGGTTTTCCTCACAAAAATGAGAATGGGCTTAAGAATCCAATATGATGGAAAACATTTCATTCTTTAAAAAAAAATTCTCACGGCACCTGGGTGACTCAGTCAGTTAAGAGGCCGACTTCAGTTCAGGTCATGATCTCGCGGTTCATGGATTCCAGCCCCGCATTGGGCTCTGTGCCGACAGCTCAGAACCTGGAGCCTGCTTTGGATTCGTCTCCCTTTCTCTCTGCTCCTCCCCCACCCCTGCTGTCACTCTCTCTCAAAATTAAAAGTAAATAAACATTAAAAAAAATTCTCTTCTTCCTATTATTGGTAGTTCTGAACCTTAGCTGTTTTCTCCCAATGGGTTAAAGAGTACCTAAGTATATGACAAGAATAGAGAACAGGAATTAGGTATTGGCAGTTTTTTTCCCCCCATTTTAATTTGTGTGTGAATTTTTAATATAAATGCGGGGATATAAAGTGTTAATGCGAGTGAAAATGTTTCAGTGAACAAGTTTCAGCAATTCAACTTTATAACGATTATAAATAAATCTGTTACATTTTTCTGGATAATGCCACTATTTGGATTTTTTTAACAAGTAATTTCTTATTGATGGCAAAAAAAAAAAAAAGCAAATCACACACCGTTGTCTACCCTATAGTGCTTTTCCTCAGTAACCCCAGTTCCTTGCCGTCCTGGCCCAGTTCAGGAGTCATTAGCATCGCAGTCCTGCTCAGAGTCTCTTCCTGTGTGTGGTTCAGATATGCTGATCCTATTCCGTGCATCCTATTTGTTTGGTGACAGAGTGGAAGCCTCCTTGCTTGGATCCTCCATAGCAGGCTGCAGAGACACCCCCATCTCACGATGCTTCAAATTTAGACTTTAAAGGATCTACTTGTCATTAACTGTACTTTGAAGTTCTTCTATTGTATAAATGTATTCCCATGATTTCAAACATTTTGGGAAATACCTGCTGTAGCTGTTTATTATGCCAGGAATGCTCCCTCCCCCCACCCCCCATCTCTTTCCCTGTTTCATCTTGTTTCTTCGTCTGTGACAAATGAGAAGGGTTTTCAGTTCATACCCTCATCCAGTTCTGGGCAAAAGAGACCTGTTGTGGGGGTGAACCAGCTCTGTTGTACCTCCCATGTTCCACTCTTAAACATCTTTTTGGATGCATTATTAAAGATTTTTGTGTTTTTCTCTTTAACCATTTCATAATCGCCAGTTTCATAATTATGCACAAACATTTTTCAGTAAATGACCTAGCAAGGGAAGGGGAGGGCAGGGAAGAAGGGGAAGAAAGGAACCCGTGTGTCCACTGCTTGTATGAGCGATGCCATCCCCTCTCCTCAGAGCACAGGCTGAACAGGATACAGTCACAGCCCTGCCATCTTGGCTGGTTTGAATAAATTACAAAGGTGCTTATGGCTGGCCTGAGGTCGGCTTTGATGTCTGTGCTGCCTGCTATGGAGGCAAATCCCCAGCTGGCCCGGGGGCCCCTGACCCCTCCATCGGCATAGCAGGAATTCTAGCAAATCCTTACTGCTGGGCCTGCACCTGTGACAGAGAGCCACATACTATTCCCTCAAAAGGAAGCAGATCTGTTCCATCTGTGTTAGGGTTGTTTCAAAAGCTGGAGACAAAGAAGTCTCCAAAGCCAGACTTAACCCCCCGGAGTGACAAATTCTTGCTCTTGCTGCCATGACCTGAGGGAACTGAATACCCAGCACTCCCACGGACAGGAGTTTCTGGCAGAGCTTCTCAACCCTGCGGGCCCTGCTGCTCTGTCCCCTGCCTTGCTGAAGACAGAGGTGTGGCCTTGTCATTAGCTGAAGTCCAACGACACAGAAAAGTGACAGAGTGAAGCCAGTGCTGTCTCCCTCCCAATGGCGGTTCACCTGTGTTGCCACAAGCCTGAGCCCGGCTGGTTCACCCAGGCTGTCAGGGCTCCTCAGGGGGTAAGAATAGGTGTCCCTTCCCTCAGAGTGTCCTGAAAGCTCCAGTGGTGCATCTACCTTGTTTCTCTCACAGCCTGAGAGCACCACCCTGATGGAAATGACTGCCATTATCTGTTTTGGATCAGATTCTAAAAGAAGTCACTTCATGGACATAGACCAATATCCTGTCAGTGTCCAGTGCTTGGTGCAGAGGCAGTTCTACTGGCTCTGTCTCCTGTCTTCCAGAGGCTTCCTCGCTCAGATACCTCTGTTCTTTTTTCCATCTAGTCTCAATCAAGGTACTGCCACCAAATGCTCCCCCCCCCCATCTTGCTTCTTGGGCTGTGACAAAGGGGAAGGGTCTTAATAACTTTGAATGTGAAATGGAAGTGGCTAAGGTTCAGCTTCCTTTATGCCAAAAAGACCTCTGAGCTTCCAGGTAAACTAGTGGGCACCATGAGCTAATCTGGAAGAAAACTCCGCTGGAGTCCCACCTGGGGACATGAGGTGCCAGATGTTGGCAGGTAGATGAAGGGTTGAGCCTCCTCCACCCACCTGCAGGGTCTGAGCCCAGGCCTTGGTTTTACCCAGATGTATAGTCACTAAACAATTATTTTATTGCCTGTAAATAGAAGAAGTAATCTTAAAGTAATTGATGCCACAAGTTTCTTCCAAGTAGGTTAACTTTTATTTCTGTCCATCTCTTTTACTTTGGAAATGTCTTATTGATACACATTTCATAAGTAAATACTTACAAAAATATTTTAATTTTTCTGTATCTATAATAACTTTATAGAACTTTTCTGGAGAATGAACTATGCCATANCCATCTTGCTTCTTGGGCTGTGACAAAGGGGAAGGGTCTTAATAACTTTGAATGTGAAATGGAAGTGGCTAAGGTTCAGCTTCCTTTATGCCAAAAAGACCTCTGAGCTTCCAGGTAAACTAGTGGGCACCATGAGCTAATCTGGAAGAAAACTCCGCTGGAGTCCCACCTGGGGACATGAGGTGCCAGATGTTGGCAGGTAGATGAAGGGTTGAGCCTCCTCCACCCACCTGCAGGGTCTGAGCCCAGGCCTTGGTTTTACCCAGATGTATAGTCACTAAACAATTATTTTATTGCCTGTAAATAGAAGAAGTAATCTTAAAGTAATTGATGCCACAAGTTTCTTCCAAGTAGGTTAACTTTTATTTCTGTCCATCTCTTTTACTTTGGAAATGTCTTATTGATACACATTTCATAAGTAAATACTTACAAAAATATTTTAATTTTTCTGTATCTATAATAACTTTATAGAACTTTTCTGGAGAATGAACTATGCCATAATTAAGTCTGTGTGTAGGTGGGAGTGTGTGTGCACATGCATGTGTGTGTGTATACAGACCCCCCCATTTACATGTGTCCTGTGTGTCCTGGGACTCCCTGGGAAAAACATGTCCCATCATGGGCTGCAATCAAGCAAAGGTTGAAAGTGCCACTCATGAGACCCCTCCAGCCCCCACTGAGCCACCCCCCCATCACATCACCTCAGCTTCTGTGGATTCCACCACTTCCAAATGCTCTTTTTCTTCCTCAAGGCCAAATCATACATTCCTCACTGGTTGTGCTGTGTTTGGACCTTGTTTATTGGTTTTTTCTTTTTTGTTTGATTCTTGCACGATGACTGAGGAGGGAAATCAGGAATAGTGATAAGCAGACATTACTCCCATTGAATAAGTCCTGTTTCTATTTTATTTTATAAGTTTATTTTTGAGAGAGGGAGAGAGACAGTGTAAGTGTGTGCACCCTTGAGCTGGGGGGGGGGGCAGAGAGAGAAGGGGGACAGAGGATCTGAAGCAAGCTCTGTGCTGACAGCAGTAGGCCCAATGTGGGGCTCGAACTAATGAACCATGAGATCATGATCTGAGCCAACGTCGGACCAGGCACCGCTCCTGTTGCTCTTTTAAAGTGTTGTTCAGTTTAATGTAGTATTTCTGCTATTCAGAGTACAGACTGATACCAGTGCATAATGTGTGCTTGTGCTTTGGTACATCAGCCTTTCCTGCATAAGGTTGCAGAACCAAATCTTTTGCAGATATCCATCTGCCTACATATTAATTGGGGTAAGTCACCATGGGAGAGCCCTTTAAAACCATGGGAGAGCTTAGGATGTTGCAGAGTGGCCATTTTAGCTACTGAATTCCTCATGTCGGGGCTCAGTGGACACAGGAGTTCAGTGGCACCAGTGAGCAAACCACGGAATGTGTGTAAAACGAGTAAACAGTTAAGCCCCCACTAAGCACCAGGTGCTCAAGCATCTGACCCTCCTGTCAGCTGCTGCTGGCTGGTGTGCACGAATGAAAGGCTATCAGGGCCTCCTCTTAGATGCCAGCCCTCATTTCAGTGCCCAGAGCATTTGGAAAACATCACTATCAGATATGGCAATTCATTTCCTTAAGACAGAACATGGAGTTGAAAGGAGGTTAGTTAAATGAAAAGAAGCACAACAGGGCAGGTTTCCAGGCCTTCCTTTTGTGCATAAATATTAAGAGATACTTCACATAAAAGCTATATAGTGTTGTAATGTCTTGTGATAGGGGTAGGACTTCGGGTGGGGTGAGCGTTGTTAATTCTCCATTCGCTCGTCTTTGGTTACTCAGCAGATTTCTAGTTCCAGGATGACAGTGTGAGAAAGCAAAGCAATTCAACAGGCAGGGGCGGGTGATTTGGATTTCTTGTCAAGTCTCCTGATCTGCTTAAAATGTAGAAAGAAGATAGTACATTTTTAAGTAATTTTTAAAGTTGATTTATTTATTTGAGAGAGATGGAGTGGGGGAGGGGCAGAGAGAGCGGNTTCGCTCGTCTTTGGTTACTCAGCAGATTTCTAGTTCCAGGATGACAGTGTGAGAAAGCAAAGCGATTCAACAGGCAGGGGCGGGTGATTTGGATTTCTTGTCAAGTCTCCTGATCTGCTTAAAATGTAGAAGGAAGACAGTACATTTTTAAGTAATTTTTAAAGTTGATTTATTTATTTGAGAGAGATGGAGTGGGGGAGGGGCAGAGAGAAAGAAAGACAGAATCTCAAGCAGCAGGCTTTAAGCCATCAGTTCAGAGCCCAAGACGGGACTTGAACTCATGAACTGTGAAATCATGACCGGAGCCAAAATCAAGAGTCAGGTGCTTAACCTACTGAGCCACCCCAGTGCACCTATGAGAGTAAATCTTAAAAGTTCTCATAGGGAAAAAAATTGTAGGGGTGCCTGGGTGGTTCAGTTGGTTAAGCCGCTGACTTTGACTCAGGTCATGATCTTACAATCATGAGTTCGAGCCCCACATCGGGCTCTGTGCTGACAGCTCAGAGCCTGGAGCCTGCTTGGGATTCAGCGTCTCCCTCTCTCTCTGCCCCTCCCCCATTCACACTCTTTCTCTCTCAAAGATAAATAAACAAAAAAAAATTATAACTGTGTAACTGTGTGTGTTGACAGATGTTATTTCACATGTATAGATCATCTCACAATATACAGAAATACCAAGTCATTATGCATATACCTGATGCTAATATAATGTTACGTGTCAAGTGTATCTCAATTTCTTTAAAAACAGGAATAACAATAGTACTACCTCACAGAAGGGTCTGGAGGGTAAATGATTGCTCTTAGCATAGTCCCATCAGCCAGTGCTTAATTAATGCTCTCTACTGTAATAATCATTACTACCTGTTCTGTTTCATAGGTATGATATTTCCTATATTGCACAGATGAACACTGTTTTGCTGTAAACTAAATGCTTTTGACATTATTTGATTCTGCGTTGATGCTTCTAGGGACAGATGAGGCATTTGTACCCAATCTAAGAGCCCAAGCACCAGGTGGGGCCGGCCTTGTACCTCCATATGACTCCCGGCTGATCTGTTCCTGATTCCTCAAGAATCGGGGGTCCATTCTGCCACCCATCGCAGCCAATCTCCACCTCAGCCAGATTTTGCTGCACCCAGTCCTGGAACCCGGACAAGGACCCAGTGATCTCACGGTTCCACCGACCAGTTGTGAGGCCCTTGCCTGGTGTATATTCCCAGTGAGTAAAAGCCTCCCCCCCAGCACCAGGGGGCGCAATAAAGGATTGTCTTTGACCGCAGTTTCAACGGAGATGCAAAAACATGGCAATAAAACTTCTAGAAGTGACCCTTAATAATGCAGTCCTCGCTGACAGGCAGACTTTGAGCAAGGCAATTTTTGAGCTGGTTTCAATCATAAAGGAGAAAGATGAGGGAGTAAGGTGGCCATGGTGAGACCAGACGCGGAACACCGCAAATGGTGGCACTGAGGGCCCCTCACGGGTTCACACTTCGGCTTGTTGGGCCCCTAAGCTATTCTCGCTCCCATTTTACAAGGGAGGGAAGAGACCAGAGACAGAACGGCTTGCACACAGCAAGGGAGTGGCAGAGTGGGGGCAAACGCCAGATGCTCAAGCCTGTTGGGCGGGTGAGAGGTAGGGCAGAGACGCCACAGAATGGCAGACTTCTTAAGATGGCTGACCTTCCCGCCA
>NW_027527955.1:667471-731100 GCF_008692635.1 Crocuta crocuta
GGCAGAGAGAGCGGGGGCGGGGGTGGGGGAGGGAATCCCAAGCAGGCTCTGTGGTGCAAGCACAGAGTCCAGTCTGGGGCTCCATTTCAAGAACCACGAGATCATGACCTGAGGTGAAGCCTAGAGTCGGATGCTTAACCGACTGAGCCACTCAGGTGCCCTGGAAAATAGTATATTTTTAAAGATACTTTCCTTACCTTTGCTCAAGGAATAAAACAGAACTCTATTTAGCTGGGGGTTGAGGAGGTGCAGGCTTTATGTTTTTAATGCATCAGAAGTACTGCTTCTTTATCTAAGACTGAATGCTGAGAGTAAACATTAATGTAAGAGGGGCTTATTTTTTAGGAGACGGTGAGGCAGAAGGGCAGGTCCTGTGCTCAGTCACTAACCTCTGTGAGACACCATTTCTGCCTGTGTAAGAGTCTTCAAAAGCAGCTGGGAGGATCCATGAAATACACACATGAAAATGCTCTGAACTCAGTGCACCACTTTTTTATTGCCTTTCTATTGTCTTTTTATTGCCTAATTAACAGTCTCATATAACTCGTGTAAATTAGCATAAAGCCATTCTGCCTGTAACGTGCTTCTCTATGATTAGTAGTAGGGACGCACACACGTGATCTTGCCTCTCACACTGACAGGCTCCTCACTGGCTGGTTGGAGACTTCCTAGTGCCTGTCACATAGGAACAGCCTGTAAATTAGCTTTTCTAATCTTAGGCACATATCAATTATTCACCAGCCTGGCTCCTCTTGTACATTATCTTATAGAATTCACCCTGGCAACCTTGCACCTCATTTCTGAATCTTACTCTGAAACCGATCCCTTAGTATTAGGTTTCTGCAGCTTTACGTTATTCTATACGTCAGCTGATTTTTTTGAAAGAGTCCTTTTCTCTTTTTATTTTTCCTTTACTTATAGGAAACTTTCTGTAAAGGTTAAGAAATCAAGGCTATCACTTTCTACTTTCAGTATTGATTATGAGAGCATACTTCTGATAAGTCAGTTGTTTAGCTTTTGAGAAAATATACATAAGCAAGAATTTCTGCTTAGTTTTTGATAGACTACCTTGCTTGCAGTGTTGAATTGAATACTCCAAATTGTGTTTACTGCTCTTTTCAAATAAGTGCAATTCCAAATGACCTTGATTACATCATTACTTTTCATTGCATAAGGAGAAAATTGCGTATATTAGGCTTCTAATACTTATATATGTAAAACATAATCTATAATATTAAGTCCATGAATGCCAGATAAAAAATAACATAGAGAAATTTATCCTTTTTACAAAATTTTTATTTATTTATTTATTTTACTATGAGCGCAAGCAAAGGAAACAAAACCATGTTGAGGCAGGAGCCACATACTGTCATTAATTGGTTGTCTTGACAGGATATGGCCAATTATCCTCTTGAGTGCCTCACATAAAAGAACTGATGGTTCCTGGAGAGTCTAGCCTGCTCAGGAAAGAAACAGAGATTACATTTATAATGTTAATATTTTTAATAAGCATGTGTACACTATCTTTGGGGTGGAATAGTGCCCCTAGGTTCATTCTGAGCCATCAGTATATACTGAATGATTTCACTTTGTAGTCATGAAAATTAGATGGGAGATGATTTCTCATGAGAAAAATAACATTCTCAGAGAGATATCAGCACAACACAATCAGACACATTCCATGTCTATCAATGTGTCTAAAGATGGCGCCCATGAGTGCTGCCCTTCAGTAATATTGCTGCTAAGTCACAAAACCGGCACACAGGAACTGATGCAGCCCAGGTCTGGGACAGGAAATGAGCTATAGTCAGGAGGCTTCAGAGCCTGAATGATCAGGTATTGCAATTAGTGATATTTTAAAGAACAATTTAGGGATTAAGTAAATCAAGGATCCAGTGAAGGAAATTAATAATACCCCAGTTAAATACCACGGGACATTTTGCCCATAGTCTGACATTACAGCAAATACCATATATTCTAAAGCTTCTTTGGTGCGTATTATGATATTACAGGACATTTTACTTCGCCGTTGGAGAAATAAGATCATATTAAGCGAAATAGTTGGAAACATTTCCACTTCTATTTTTATTAAGACTTTATTTTATTTAGAACAGTTTTAGGTTCATAGCAAAATTGGGAAGGCACAGAGATTTCCCATATACCCGCTGCCCTCACACGTGCTTAGCCACCGTCTTCATCAAAATCCCCATGTCTACTAATTTTCATGAGTATCCACATCTTTCTAATTTTTGTTAAGTTTTTATGTTAAGAAATATCCATATATTTATTAAGTGTGGGTTTTTTTTAGCATCTGTTGTAAGCTAAACACTATACTAGGGCAAGAGCTATTGACGCGAGCATAGTGTGCATTACATAGAAGACTCAACATTTAGTGAATAATTGCACAGAAGATGAATAATGCATCCTTGAGAAACTTGACAAACTCATACTCTACTAGTTGGATCAGGGTGGAGGAGAAAGACATATGAATTTTAAAATCACAGTGAAGAAGAGTTTACAATTATAACAGACATCAGAAAGTACTATAAAACTGAGTGGCAAATGAAAACATCTCCAGAAGATAGAAAAATCAAGAAGAGATACCACATTTTATTGGTATTTGCATCTACAAAAGTTCACTCCCAGGGGCACTCAAAGTTATAACAAGTTCTATTTTTAGAAAAAAAATTAAAATGAAGTATGTTAAATGTGATTTTCCCAGAAATGACAACAGAGCAAGGATTTTGCCTTTTTAAGCAAGATCTTAATACTCAATATTTCTCAAATAATGGAAACAAGCACTATATCTCATTAACCAGTTAGCCCCTGTAACTTATGCATCTTTTTACTGTACAGATTAAGCTTCCTTCTATATGAAACTATACTTACTATGATACGGTTTTAAGCTCTCACCTTTATCATTATTGCTATACTTATTAGTTATTCAAAAGATCAAATAATTCATGGGGTAGTAGAATTGAGTTTAAGGAATGATGTGCATCTTTAAGCAGGGTTTTGGAAATATTTAGGATTTCTTGATGGCCAGTTTGAGAAACTCATTTAGAGTGTACTGTATTTTATGTTTCCCACTCATTCTCATCTTTAATTGTTCTAGAGCAGATGTACAGATTAGAAACCCAGTATCAATCTGTCAATAGTTGAAGATAAATCCTCTCTGTTGGTGGAAGTGGGGGGCATCTCATCTACAACAACTCTTTTACCTTGAACTCCAACAAAATGTGTAACCCAACCAATATCACTTCTCATTTCAGTTTTATTGTTTGTGCCAAATTTGCAACAGCATTACTTCCTAGTGTTTTGCTGGCTTTGTTGCAAATATTTGACATCTTAATTTAAACAGGCCTGGGTTTGAGTTGGATCCCAGCTTACTGACTATAACTTTTCACAGTTTATATCTCAAAACCCCAGTGTCCCCATCTGCAAATGCAAATAATAAGATTTTGTGGGTAATAAAGGAATGAACCAATCCTCATGATATGCAAAGCACAGTGTCTTACACGCGGTATACAGTTCATAAATATTGGCAATGGGCATTGCACAGAGCAAGGCCCTAAAGCCTCATAGTGCACAGCCTCCGTGGCTCTCTGTGGCTGCCCTGCTTCGTTGTTGTTGCTATAGTTACGTCTGTGGGGAAAAGTTTTCTGAGTCCAAAATACTAGACTCACCTATAGACTTAGATCATGACCTTGTTTTAAGTTGGAAATTTAATAGAAAACTAGAAAGACAAATGTCAGGGACGTTCAGGAGTGGGGGAGCCCTCTCTGAAATATTCTCAAAGATTTGGTTCTTAAACAAGGGGCTGAATGAAGGGGTGTTCAAGTTAGGGAGAGTGTTTGGCACTCACTCAAGTAAAGGTTTAAATGTGGTTCGGTGCCAAGCTTGAAGAAAAAGTGCCTTTATGTCATTTTGACTGAAAGAAAATCAGAAGATAACCAACCTCTTAGAATTACAGGTGACAAGCTTGTGAGGGGAGCCTGGGACCTTCCGTTCAGAACGTGTCTTCGTTCAGAAGAAAGCACACATCTGAAATGACGCTGTCAACTGGACGAGCCCTCCACCCCCACCCCAGGCTCCTGGTCCTTGACCACAGCCCCCTACAGACTCTAGCGGCTCCACTGTGGGACTCTGACAATTGTGGTGAGAGCAGTGCCCCAGGCACGGGAGGAAGTGGCGCTGTCTGGGTTTACTCAACAGCCCTGGGAGTAAGAACTTTTTTCCCACCCTCAAAACAGGACTCCACCCTCAGAATAAAGCAGACTTCATAGCTGCCTAACTAAGTAGCCCCATGGGGTTTCTGGGAGCTAAAAACCACAGCAGAGCTTTTCTCCTGACTGGGCAAGTCTCTGAGACAAGAAAAAGCGATCAATTTAGACCACAAGCTTTGACCTTGAGAATAGAAGGAGAATGGTAAAAATAAGGAAACATAAAGTGGAAGAAACTCATAACAAGCCAAAAAATCATAGGCTTTAACCCACTGGAGTCTGTGACCAGAAATTATTTGTTTTAATACCTTAAAAACAAATACTGGAGAGTTTAAATCTTCACCCTGGCGACCATTACTTTTATTTATTTTATGTGTAATGCAGACGATTAGGAACTGGTAAGGAACGTATACTATTTTGATGCCTTACCCATGTATGGCTTGCTTTGTACAAGCAGTACAGACACTAGGGCAGGTCCTATATACCCTACTCGGGATGTATTGGTTTCCTAAGGCTGATACAACAAATTACTGCAAATTTAGTGGCTTGTGGCAACACAGCTTTCTTGTCTTACGTGTCTAGAAATCAGAAGTCTAAAATGGGTCAGCATGGCTGTGTTCCTTCTGGAGAATCTAGAAGAAAATCCTTTCTTTGCCTTTTCCAGCTGCTCGAGGCTGCATTTCTTGGCCCACGGCCCTGCACACTCTGACCTCTGCTGTGGTCACATCTCCCTCCCTGACTCCCATCTTCCTGTCTCCTTCTTACAAAGACTCTTGTGACTGTACTTAGGGCCCACCCAGACAGTTCAAGATATTCTCCGCATCTCAAGACCTTTGACTTAATGCCATCTGCAAAGTCTGTTTTGCCATGCAAGATGACATATTCACACAGGTTCCTGGGGTCGGCATGTGGGCATCTGCGAGGGGCCATTATTCAGCTCACCACCCCGAGGCTTTGGAGTGTGTTAGACCCACAGCCTAGACTGAAATCAGTCAGTGCAGAGAGTGGCAAAACGTTGCAAGTGGAAGTGGTCATGTGAGACCAATTTGTTCCTGTGCAGAATTTTATAGTTCATTCAATACATTGATATGTGAAAGATGACAGTGCATTCAAGGAGTAGGTTCAGAAAGAGGGAATTTCTCCCTTAACATTCTGTCAGTATTTTAGTGTGTGGTCCAGAGCGTCTTTCCCATCATTCTGCAGCATTTGCTCCATTAGCGAGGCTGAGCGAGGGCCCCTGCCCAGTGGGTGCTTCCATAAACCCCAGGCAAACCACATTCCACTCAGCTCGTTTCTGCTCAGGGTTGCCATGTGTCTTCACCTTGTATTTAGCATATAAATTGATTGTCAGTCCTGTCCCAGCAGAGTGACATGAGCTCGAGTGTTAGCACCTCCTTTGAAAGTACAGTGATGTTTCTCGGTCTTCCTCCTGTGGCTCGTGGTAGCAAGATGGTGGAGCGAGCAGCAGGGAGAAAGTTCATGGCCAACTGCTGCCTGCCCAGGAGTTGGGAGTCGAGCCAGCAGTGGCACCCTTCTTGCAGAGAAGGTTGTAGGTGACTTGATGAGTGACAGCCCTACTTGCTGACAGTGCCTGAAGGAGCCGCCTGCAGAGAAGGGGCTGGAATTCGGTTGCTGAGGCAGATTTCCGGCATTGAGGCAGACAGAAGGACTCAGTGTCAAAGCTTTGTATGCTGGGACTCTCCACAATAGCTAAAACAGGGAAAGAGCCTAAGTGTCCATCAACAGATGAATGGATCAAGAAGATGTGGTTTATCTATACCATGGAATACTACATGGCAATGAGAAACAATGAAATCTGGCCATGTGTAGCAACATGGATGGACCTTGAGGGTGTTATGCTGAGCGAAATAAGTCAGGCAGAGAAGGACAAATATCATATGTTTGCACGTATAGGAGGATTAGGAGGAACTTGACGGAGGAACAAGGGGGAGAAGAAGGGCGGAAATGGTGGGGGAGAGGGAGAGAGGCAAACCATGAGAGACTCTTGAATGCTGACAAAAACTGAGGACTGATGGATGTGGGGGGAGGGGGGGATGGGCATGGAGGAGGACACTTGTGGGGATGAGCACTGAGTGTTATGTGGAAACTAATTTGACAATAAACTATTAAAAAAAAAAAAAAAGCTTTGTATGCTGGAGTGTGGGGCCAAGGGCTCACGGGCGGGGGCACCTGCTCTCCTTGGAAGCCGGAAGGTTGGGAATGGCTTAATGACACTCTGCACGGATGCCACGCGCCACTCCTTTGAGGCTGCTGGGGGCTCAGGTCTCCTCACGCTGGGAGCCGGCAGCGCACATGCCAGGCCAGAACCCCGAGACTGCCCGCCCTCCAGCTCTGCACGAGCACATGAGCAGTGGAGAGAACTGAGCTGCCGTGGCCGCCTCTCTCTGCGGGCGGACAGAAAACAGCTCACGTGTCATCCCACATGCTCCGTGAAGGGCATTTGTTGATGCCTAATTAAGATTCTTATTTGTTATTTACTAATGCACCAGGCACTGCTATTGGCCCTTCACATGACTTACATCACTTAGTCCTTGGAATTAGTTTTTGAAAGTGCTCCTGTCATTTTATAGACAATGAGTCCAGAATGATTAAGCAACTTGCCCAAGGCCATACAGCTAATGAGTGGTAAAGTTTCCACTAACCCCAGGCTCCTAGACACCAAAGCCCATGCTCTATCCTCTGCTGCTCCCTATGGAGATAGAGTGCTGAATGCTCTGGTGGAAGGATCTTTTTTTTTTTTAATGTTTATTTGTTTATTTTCAGAGAGAGAGTGTATGTGTGTGAGCATATGAGTAGGGGAAGGGCAGAGAGAAAGAGAGAGAGAGAGAAAGAGAGAGAGAAAATTGCAAGCAGGTTCTGCACTGTCAGGGCAGAGCCCGATGGGGGGCTAGATCCCATGAACTGTAAGATCATGACCTGAGCTGAAAAACAAGAGTCCAGACACCAAACCGACTGAGCAACCCAGGAAACCCCATGACGTCTTTATGAAAACTTGAATGATAATGCAAACACTTCTGAAGGCTTTCTGTATATGAATTCATTTAATCCTCAGAAAACCCCTGAGTGAGGTCCTGTTATTGTCAGTGAAGGAATGCAAGCCGGGGAGGGGCTCAGTAGCTTGCCCAAACTCCCGCAGATAGAAAGTAGCACAACTGGGAATAGCAGCCAGGCAGCCTGCCTTTGTTACTCTGAAACAGAAAATATGTCGCCACTGAGATTCAAAGATGACACCCAGTTTATAGATGTTGGAACCAAATGATGGAACTTATTAACACTGTGGAAGGCACCATAATTGGTACAACATGGAAAGGAGTCCAAGAAAGATAAAGTCTCTTTCCTTTCCCCAGGGAGCTTGCAGCCCAAGATAGATGGCTTGGATTCAGCCAAACTCAGATGACTCTGGAAACTCAGAAGGCAGTGTGACAAGAGAAAAAGGGGCTCTGGGTTCTGCCCTGCTTTTTAAATACAGGGTGATGCCACACAACACCCCACAGCCTCTCCTCTTCTCACTGTGCTTGTTACCTGTGTGTGTAATAGTATCTCTGTGCTCAGTGCGCTTGGTTACACCACTTCCTGCAGGAACACTAAAAGTCATGAGGGTGCTGGCTTAAGGTGTAAATGAAGCAAATAATGAGGAATTGGGAAAATAATGGTAATCTCAGTTCCATTGGTGTTTTAAAATCTTAATATTCTGGTTTGGCAAATTAGTCGGCATGAGGAGGGAAGTGCCTCAAACCAGGGATCCATGAATAGCAATGCAGGATGGCAGACAGGATGTGCCAAGTCTGATTAGAGGGACTGGATCAGAGGGCAGCGAAATGAAGGATGTGAAGTAAATTTGAATGGACAATAATAGTAAGTTCCTTAGAGGCCTTTGACAAAGAGAGTAAGAAATCATTATTAAGTAAGAAAATTAATTTAATGTAATAAAGATTCTCTGCAAGCCTGACTCTGGGGTTTAAGTTTTTGTTTAGGAGAGTCTCATACTTCATGAAATCCTGTAATGAACAGATTATGGTGAGGTTTGATTGTATTTTTAATTTATGATGACCAGATGCATGACTTATGGCCCAGAAAGGTATTCATCTGAGAGATGAGATATTTTTGTTTCCTGTTGCTGCTATAGCAAAGAACCCCACCAACTTTGTGGCCTAAAGCAACACAAATTTATTTTCGTACAGTTCTGTAGATCAGAAGCCCAATGTGGATCTGATTGAGCTAAGATCAAGGATATAATTCTTTTCTGGAGACTCTAGGGGAGAATCTGTTTCCTTGCCTCTTCCTCCTCCCAAGTGCTGCAAGGTTTCCTTGGCCTATGGCTCTTTCCTCCATCTTCAAAGCCGACCTGAGTCCTTCTAATGCTACCATCGCTATTGTTCTCTCTTTCACAATCACGTCTTCTCTTCCTTTCTCTTTTGACATCTGGATTCTGAGAGTCTTGAGATTATGCCATTCTCTTCCAGATTTATGCTACCAGTGGTGTGGCTGCATTTCCGCTAGTGAGGATATAGTGAGTGAGGATATAGTGATATAGATGAAGTTGGCAGAGTTGGCAGCCGGTAGCCAGGAGACAGAAGCATAGGCAGGTGTGAGCAATATAGAAAGGAAAAGGAGAAACTGGATGGAGCCCCAAAAATATGTCCTAGTAGGTCTGAATTTTTTATGTTAGCAAAACTGTGATTGTCAAACAAATGAAGTTGAAATGCTTCAAGAAGACATTCATTGTATTATTCAGAGGAAGTAATTCATAGTAAAAATGATAAAGAAGTTGACTTCATCTTTATTAACTTAGATAGTGTTGATACAGTAGTATTGCAAAAACTTCTCAGAAAAATAGGAATTCCATTTGACTTGCAGAAATTATAATTCCTGAATTTATTTCCCATCTATCTATTGCTCGCCACAATTCTGTGAGAATATAAAAAATTGACCTGTATTAAACAGAATCATGATTCTGGCAGCAGGTTTCCATAAAAATCAAGCAAAGTGAACCAAAAAATAAATAAATAAAGAGGTAGGCAGATTTTATTGCATTTATTTTTGTTCATTTCCTTGGTTTGTCCTGATTTATTTAAAAACCCTGGTCACATGGGGCCAGAATTTATATTTATTGTTAAGTAAACATATCCATTAGATTTGAATCCATATAAGGGAAATAATGCTAATCTTGTTTCCAGTAGCATTTTAAAATTTTAATATTCTGGATTGGTTTAGTTGCCTCAGGGTGTTTTTTTCAGGCTTTTCACTCAAGTATTAATTGCCGGCTCTTCGCTTTTTTTCACTTTCTGTCTCCCATCAAAACTTGAAAGAGTGCCTTTCCTTGTAGGACATTATTCTCAACCCTCCTCTGTTGTTTAACTCCATCCTTGCCTTTGTGCCTCAGCCAGATGTTAATCTCATACTCCCTCAAATAAGAACTCCCTGAGGCTCAATGGATAGAGAAACAAAGCAAAACTTCACCCTTGCAGTAAATTATTGGCCTAATTTTTATACCAAGTCTCTTTTAAAACTCCATAACTGCCTTTGAAATCTCCGCAAGCAGTACCAAAGGCCCATAGTTATATGCTTTTCAATATAAAGTATTGCTGATGCCTGTAGTCTTGCACATTTCCTTCATTTCCACCTCCATCATCAAGTACTACGATGTTACAAATTTGCAGAAAAATGACTGGGACATGGTTAGTAGTTAAGGAAGGGGAGTGTGCTCCAAAACTCAAAGACCCAAAACAAACTGTTTGAGCTGTAGTTATTACAGACAGGTTTTAACTCATGTGCCAGTCTGATGTGATTAAAGAACCGTGCTGAGAATTCAGGGTCTGTGATCAATCAATAATGTCCACATAGTTCAGAATTTGGGAGTAAAAATATATATGCCACATATTGCCCATCCTTGCTGAATCTAGATGAAGTCAATATAATTTTTTTTCCCTTTCTTTCCTCTTTCTTTTCTTTTTTATTTAAGGCAGAATGTCCTAGCAGAATAAATTTGGGTTTTGGAATCAGATCTATCTGTATTCAAATCTCATTGTACCTTTATCTAGTTATATGGCCTTGGGAAACATAGTTAACACTTCTGCAGTCTATGAAATAGGTATAAAAATATATGCACTACAAGGTTGCTGGAATAATTTATCAGAATAATGCATGTGAGCACCTGGGTCCTAGGTCCTAGGAGAGTCTTCATAAATTATAGTTCTCATGGCTATTTCCTATTTCCTGTTTTATCTTCGCTTACCTACCCACTGTTCTCCCAAAACAAACTTCATTGGGCCATGTGCCTCTACAGAGAGAGACATCAGGCTAATCCAATCACGTTATATTCCGCCACAGTCATTGATTCAGGAATAAGTTCATGACTCAAATGAGCTGCAACCAAGTCCTTCCTTGGGGAATTTGTGAACTTAATCAGGGGAAAGAGATATGTTTTCTCTCTTTTGCCCTGTGCTCCCAGAGCATGTGCCTGTCTGCACTGGAGAGGATGAAGCCATCGTGCAAGATCTGAGGGTCTAGTTCCTGTGATCAGGGCTCCTGGAACAGCCCTGGCTCCTCTCTTCCCAAAGCTTGGGTGTTTTGTCATGTTGTCCTGTGATTAACTTAGTTCTATCCCCCTCCCACCCCATTCCTGACAGCCCTTTAACTTAAGACTAGATCCAGACTCAAAACAGTTCTGACTAATATGTAATTATTATTATGCCTATTTTTAAGAAGTTTGAGTCTATAGATCTATCACTTAATTCTATCATTGCTTCTCTCTTGACATTTTTCCTGTTTTCTCAGTACAAGGAAGCCTCAAAATCCAAATGAAGTGGTCTTCAAAGTCTTTGCTTATAAGCATAAATATTTACTTATGACTACATATTAGCAAAATTTGTTTCTCACAGGGACGTAAATAGATAAAATTTATTTCCTAAAATAGACATTACTGAGTGGTCTGTTAGAAGAACTTGGTACCATCTGGTGTAAATAAAGCCACAATCAGTATTCTTGAACCACCTTATAGGCTGTGCTGTGACCATGCACTGGTCACACACAGAGGGGATCTGGGAGCCATGGGGGACCTCAGCCAAATGGATCCTCCTGGAAGAAACTGGGGACAAAAGGCACATCATTCTGAGCCCACAGTATTTTATCTGTCACCTCACCCCTCCCATTCTCAAGTCTGAGCATGGCTGATCTTCCAGAAATGTTTGCTCAATTAATCAGAACCACCAATAAAGAGAAGATAGCCCATTCAGTGAATGCATCTTTCCCCTGAATTTCACCCAACAATCATCCCTCCCTATCTTCAGGCTTTTTCTGTCCAAAATCACCTTCCTTTCCACATTAAAAAATGTTCTCAGCTGTCTTAAGAAATTTCACTTAACCTTGGTTTACATTCCAAATTAAGGAAAATTATTTTTCTGTAAGTTATGTAGAAAAGCGAGATTCATTGCTTTCAACTTATTACTCTCTCACACACACAAGTGACTCTTGCCCTTAAGAAATTCCATTTATTATTTTAGAAACTCATGCCTATGAAAAGATTGGAAAGACACATATGCACAGACTCTCATAATTAAGAGAACTGAAGAAGAAGTAGCTGAGGAGGGTCATTTTTATTTTTCATATTTCCTCCTTACAGCACTAAGCATGAATAGAACAAATATTTGCTCATTAATTTGTACTTTAACTCAATGCCTATACGATCCTTAAAGTCTATTACACCAATTCACCTTTCTGTTGATTTTTAGTTGTTTCATTTTAGTTGTGTTTTACATCTTCTTCTTTATAAATGCTTCATGAACCAAATTTGAATTATATTTTTCTAATTTTCTCTTGGCTCCTCGATGTACATTAAATACTTAGTTGATACTTGATCACTGAAGAGGGAATAACAGAGAAAGTAATGTCTTTCAGACACTGATAGTCTAGTGGGAAACACAGGATAAACTCAAAGAGGTCTATAATTTTCGAAAGAGCATTCACATGAATAATTTAACAAGCCTCCGCTTTAAAACTGAACTAGACTACATTAGGCAGTGTGACTGGAATTGCTATGCCCCAAAGCATGTGGAGAAATAGAATGTGTAGTACTAACCTAGTAGTCACATAGATTGTTCTGGTCAGTCATATGCTGAGGTTAATACAGGATCTCAGAATGTTGGAGCTGTAAGCCTCTTTAATCCAAGTCCTGTATTTTACAGATGAGAAAACTGAGGTACAGAGACAAGTGACCTTCTCAGGAGCACACAGTTAACTACTAGATTGCTATACCTCAAATCCTCCAACTCCTAATTGCTATTTTTTTCTTATAAAATTAAATTTATCATGAATCTTTTTGCAGATTTTATCTTGTTTTTTAAATTAAATGTTTGTTTATTTTGAGAGAGAGAGGGCGCAAGTTGGGGAAGGGCAGAGAGAGAGAGAGAGAGAGAGAGAGAGAGAGGAAAAAAAAGAATTCCAAGCAGGCTCCATGGTGTCAGTGCAGAGCCTGGGGGAAGAGCTTGATCTCATGAAACCCAAGATCATGACATGAACTGAAAGCAGAAGTTGGATGCTTAACTGACTGAGCCACCCAGGCGCCCCCAGAGTTTATCTTCTTGATGCAGTAGAGCTAAGCCATGGTGGAAAAAAACGAGTCCAAATCAGAGGAAGTCTGTGAGTGGAAGCACCCTTTCTGAATGACTGTGTGACCCCTTCAGCCTCTCTGCACCTTGGTTTTGCCCATCTGTGGTATGGGTGACAGTCACCTTACCAAGTGAATTTGAGTATCAAATGAAACAGTTCATGTGAAAATACTTTGTAAATCATAAAACTCCATGTAAATGGGAAGTATTATTATTTTTGTCGTTAGGACCTTGTCTTTCTTCAAGGCCTCTGTTGTAAATATCAGTTATGGGGAATTTCTAGTGTTAGAGAATGCCATTAGAGGAAATGCAGGATACACCTCATTTTATTCCACACTCACTTATCCAGTGATGTGACTTGAAAACATCACAGAAAGTAAAGGCCGCTTTTCAAGTAAGTTTTCCAAAGAAATGTGATTTTAAAAAAAAATGGCTCCTTATCTACAGCAACAAAGAAAAACTTTGGAAAATATTCTAATTAATGTCTTAGCCAATGGGACACCATTTTAAAAATTATTTCCTACAAGAACAGCTCTATTAAATAACTTCTATTTTTCCATCTCCAACTGAATTTTCATCTCTTTCTTATGTTCCTGCTCAAATTTGGTGGCTCTATGTGAATATCAATTAAGGTAAAAGGAAATTTCGTTTCTGTCTCTCACCGCTGAAAAATGGGGGGATAGATGTAATCGCTGCTATTGGCAGAGTACTGGATTGGGCACCTGGGAATGTATCTGCAGTGGGGAGATTTAAATTTTTACAAAACAATAACAACTTGTCATTGGACTCTCTCAGAGCAAAGTAGCTTGGGAAGCCTACATGCCTTCTTTTCTTTTATTCCTTGCCTAAATACTTTTCAAGTTGCAAGTTTACATGACAGTTTCAAGTGTACCTGATTCCATATATGTACATAAAGTGATATGATCACCGTGCTAAGTTTAGTTAACATCCATCACTACATACAGTTACACAATTTGTTTTCTTGTAATGAGAACTTTCAGGTTTGCTCTCTTAGCAATTTCCAAGTACACAATACAATGTTGTTGACTAGAGTCACCATGCTGTCCATGACATCTCCAGGACTAATTTTATCACTACAAGTGTATACCTTTTGACTCATTTCATCCTGCATATCTCCTTGTGATCAGAGGACAAAAAGACAGCTACCAACAGCAACTCAATTTAGTGGCTCCACAAATGGAAATTTCCCGGGCTTCAAATGTGGAGATTGTCCAATACCTAAAGACAGTCTCTAAGTAAAAATAGAAAGAATAAGAATTTTGGGGTGGGAGCATCTGGGTGGCTCAGTCGGGTGAGCGTCCAACTTCATCTCAGGTCATGATCTTATGGTTCTTGAGTTCAAGCCTTGCATGAGGCTCTGTGCTGACAGCCAAAAGCCTGGAACCTGCTTCAGATTCTGTGTCTCCAGAGCTCTCTCTCTGCTCCTCCCTAGCTGGCACTCTGTCTCTCAAAAATAAATAAACAGTTAAAAAAAAAAAAAAAAGAATTTTGGGGTGGGACACACACAGGGCCCTTTTCCATCACTGCAATTTACTTATAAGTCTACACAAAGCTGACATTATTTTTCTAAAGTAAAACGGGAACAATGTATGATTTGAATTGTTGAAACCCAGAAGTAATCACCAAGTTTATTTTAGCCAATGATTTCAAAGTTCTTTTCAGAAAAATGTTTTCTACTAAGGGCAGACATTAATTGATTTTATTTTTATCTCCTGTTCTGCGTTGAATACCCTTGGCTTTGAATAAAGTATGATAAGGACGGAAAGAACGAGAAAGGCAATGGATATTGCTGAAGCCAGTTTTCAATGTGTATATATTACAACATGTGTTTATAAGGTAGGAAATATTTAGGAACCTGCTTAGGTGGTTTAGTTATAGAAATAAGAAAAGATATGAACTACAAATAGTGAAAAGAGGCTTCGCATGACTTAAAGAGATAAAAAGTTTATGAAGTACTGTAGGCTATTCACAGTGTTTGACTAACTTTAGTTGCTCTGTTTTTGTGCAGACACCCTTCTCCATTCGAGCTAGTGATGCTGGTCACTATTCTCTCCACGTCTTACTGAGACGCCTGGTGATAGCTAACTATGTTGACCTACCCACTTTTTTTCGCTCATTCTCTGAATACCATAGTCTCCTGATTTTCTCATACTTCACTGGCTGCAGCTTTTCCATCTTCTTTCCGGGCTCTGCCCCCTTTGCTCAACCACTAATGTCGTTCCAAGATGCTGAGTGCCAAGCACCCTGTTCTTTATTGCCTACACTCTCTGAGGTCTTCTCCAATCCCATATACTGGTAATACCTAGACTGTATCTCTGGTCTTCACATCTCCCCAAAAGATCTAACTCATATTCTAAATGCCTTCATTAGGTAGTCTGGGAGGCACTGCAGACTTAATATGGCTAAAATAAAAATTGATTTTCTATCACATACTTGCTCTTCCCCTCTTTTCTCATTTCAGTAGATAACATCATCATCCAACATCAAGACAAATATTCTAGGGCTTGTCTTTCTTTGATCATTTTCGTACCTTCATCTTCCACATTCAGTCTGTGCTGTCCACCCTTGCCTCTAAAGCAGATCCCAACCATCCATTCCTTCTCATTTTCATTATCAACACCCTATGCAAACCACCAGTGTCTCTGACCCTTACCTCTTGTGCCTACCTCCCAACTATCTCCCCACTCCCGTTCATGTCTCCCTTCAACAGCTACAGTGAACTTTTAAAATCATGAATAATGGGGGTGCCAGGGTGGCTCAGTCGGTGAAGCATCTGACATTCACTCAGATCATGATCCCACAGCTTATAAGTTCGAGCCCAGTGTTGGGCTCTGTGCTGACAACTCGGAGCCTGGACCCTGCTTCAGATTCTGTCTCCATCTCTCTGCCCCTCCCCCACTTATACTCTGTCTCTTTCTCTCTCAAATATAAACATTAAATTTTTTAAAAATCAGGAATAATATTTATGACACCTTCCTTCCCCCAGTTGTAATCCTCAATGGCTTCCCCTCTGGCCTGCAATGAAATCCAGGCTATGCCCTGGCTTACCAAGCCCCCATCCCATCTGGACCCTGCCTAATTCTCCAACATCATTTTATAGCTCTCTTCCTTCTTTTATATCCCAACTCTACTGGCTTACTTTTTATTTCTCTAACACTGTAGAGATGTGCCTACCATAGAGCCTTTGCAGATGCTGTTTCTGGGCTGAAAGCTCTTATCTCGGAGTCGCTGGATCCTTCTTAACTTTCTTATCTCAGCCTTATTCACCTCCTCAGAGATGCCGCCCACAATAGCCATCTAGTCGCTGTCACATGCCTCTGCTTTGATTCTCTCCTATGTATTCGTTACTCTCTGACATCTTCTTTGTTAATTTTTACTCTTTACTAAAGTTTACTTTACCATAAGCTCCAAGAGCAGGAGCCTTGTGGTATTATTCGCCACAATAACTTCAGGGCTTGGAACAATGCACCTAACAGGTGCTCAAAAAACATTCTGAACAAAGGAATGAACGAATTTAACCTTTAGGACAATCTTCTGGGTGGAAAATTGGTGACATTTTCTGTTTTCTTTCATAGCATTATCTTAGGACTAATCAAGAAAATAAAATCAAAGTTACCATCATTCAGACAGTTCAGTAACCTGGAACCTCTTCTTTTTGTATTTGTGATCAAGGCTGCCATAAAGAAAAAACCATACTGGCACTGCAAATCTGATAGATTTCTAGGATGCATGGAGGAAGTTAATGTGACTTGGAGATGGGATCTTTATGACCTATGACCTCTGGGTTCTCATTCATTGAGGAGATGCTAGCCATAAACTTCAAGTAGTTTGGCAGAAATGGAAAACTCATAATACTGAGAACTCCTCTAGGGATGTTTCATTTATTTCCCCCTTTTCCTCTTCCCTTTTGCTGATACAAGATGAGAAGTACAGCAGGCGTGATTTTGGAATATTCTCAATTAGAATATACCACATCACACGTTCTCACCTGCGTGGCTAGTGCTCGAGTCTGAGCATAAGTTTGTCTGACCCTCAGCTAAGCCACACCCTTTCCCTAAGGAGATTTCTCTAAGGCAAAGTCCATTGACCCCTTTAGAGATTCAAGGGTAAGGAACTCCATATTTATTTGTCATTTAGGCCCTATTTATGGCATTCTAAGCACATGGCTCTCTTAAGACTGTAATTATAGTTTTTGTATGAAAAGAATATAGAGCACTTCTTGTTTGATTTATCCTTTTGGGATTTAGTATTGAACGTATTGAAAAGAGTTTTATTTCATATTGAAAATAGTTTTATATGGCCTATAGCCAGTTCCCCATGCTTCCTTTCTCGTTTCACAATTGCAGAATGCTACTGGTGTAGTTTCCCTCTGTTTTGAGCCCCACCCTTCTGTTGCTAAGCAACGGAACTGGATTGCATAAATTGTCAATTACTCAGCTGTGACAATGAAAACGACTGGCGGCAGTAGCCAGAAATGAGGACAGCTACTTCTATACTTGGGATTAAGGATTAGGTGAGGAAGAGAGTCAAAAGGCAGTAGGTGAAATGAACATAAATAAAAATTTGATTTACAGTCACCAACTAAGAGAATTTGGGAACAGGACAAAATACCCCTCCCCTTGCCCTCATTTTCTTTGCATATATTTTCAGAAAGACTTGAGCAAGCACATTCTCCTTTAAGAACTTTTCTTTATTGAAGTGAGTTTCCCCCCATTAGAAAAGTAATTTCCTATGATGACTGGAAGGAAAAAAAAAAGAAGAAAAAAGGAAATTACAGAAGGGGAAAATGACACGATTTCACTACTTTAATATAAACCCTGTAACCCTTTGTGATTTTTCCTTCAGAGATTTGTACTCATTGTATTAGAGTAGATTGGTCTGTTTGTCTATTTGTTTGTTTATGCCTAGTTATAATTCACATACCCTTATGTTTAGCTTTAGAATATTTATTGAGTAGTTATTAATTTATTTTAACACTTTAATCTGAAATTAGTTCTAAATCTTAAAGGAGCATATTTGCATTTCTGACCCACAAAAAAAAAGAGTCTGAAATATCTTTTGGTGATAAATCTTCACCCATCTCATTTATGCATCTTCTCTTTAATATAGCAGTTTTCATATGTCAAGTATCCACCAGACATTCAGCTCTCCTCAGATCACCTCAGGTTTGGGGCTTCCTGTGGAAATGTTCCACAAAACGAGCATTGAATAGGATTACAAAGATTTCCTTTTGGAGCCCTTACAGCCTCTACTTACCTGTGTGGTCTAATAAGTGCAATGACGCCTCTGGCTCCCCAAGGAGAGGTAAACCGTGTGTATGGGCATAATTAGCATACAGTAAGGTTCTAAGATCCAGGTATTTGGTTTTCTTAGATGAGGCATTCCCCTGCAGACACATTAGTGGTTTCCCAAAGAGCTCCTCTGCAAATAGCTATTGAAAACAGCCAATATTGAACTCAAAAAGGCGTGCAGTGAATAGGACACCAGAGGGTGCTAGAGGGATGTGCCTCTGCTTTCCCTTGGCTCTGCCGTTCAAAACTAAATAAAGCTTTTTACGTAATGTGCTACCTTCCTTGTCTTGAACACGTATATGGGAGTATATTGGAAGCTATGCAACATAGCTCTATGATGAGACTCAAACGTTTGTTATTATGTATCCTTCTCATCAGTGTTTTTTCAGAAGCAGGTCTTTTCTTCTTCCCAAGCTGAATTTTAGAAAATAATATTTAATCCTCTTCTTAGCTGTGCTTTTTTAAGGAAGGCGCATTCTTATTCTTCCAGGATTGTATCTCTTTGCCCTCTCCCAAGAGACAGTTCTCTGTGTTAAAATGTTCAGTAGTTCTCATCTGCTAGATATTAAAGAAATGAATTATTTCCAAACCTGCTTTTAGAATCACAGAATGTGGTGATTTGATCAGCGTGTGCCTCCTGTTGAATTTAAAATAAGACATGTGTATTCATGCACATAAAGTTCAATACTGAAGAAATATAAGAATGGGTAGTGAGAAAATTACACTGGTATTTATTTGTAAACAGACAGTTTAGCCAGAAGGTTTTTATTTTGCAATAATAAAAGCTTTTGAAAATCTATTTTTAGGGATGCCTGGGTGGCTCAGTTGGTTAAGCTCTGGACCCTTGGTTTTGTCTCAGTTCATGATCTCACAGTTTGTGAGTTCAAGCCCCACATGGGGCTCTGTGCTGACAGTGTGGAGCCTGCTTGGGATTCTCTCTCTCTCTGTCTCTGTCTCTCTCTTTCTCTCTCTCTCATTCCCTCTTTCTCTGCCTCTTACTCATTCCCTCTCTCTCTCAAAATAAATAAATAAACATAAAATAAAATAAGTAAACATAAAAGTTTTAAAAATAATAAAAACCTTTTGTTCAACATAATTTTGTTGAACAAAAAATACTTTTGTTCAACATAATTTATTTTAAAAGTATGTTTTTAGTACCTAACATTTGTGTGTCAGGGTACCTAGAATTTTCTTTGAAACCATCCCCACTCTCAATGACCCAGAAGTTACTTGAAGAAATGAAAGATTTTTCCCTTCAAGAAGTTGTCATGTGAGAAAAATAATCCATGACACAAATAATGCATACCAAAAACACATGACGAGATAAATGCGTGTGTTTATAAGATGTGATACTGGAGGACTGGAGGGTTGGGGGAACTGCTTGGGCTAGAAGGCTTCAGGATTCAAAGAACAGGCAGAGCAGAGTAACTGCCTGGCCAGAAGGGGACGCAGGCAAGAATGCATGCCCAGCAAAATACCAGATGTCCCGTCAGCCTTCCCCAGGGAGGTCTCAATCCAAAATCACACATGTCACTTATTTTTGTTATTTCTCTGTTTTTAATGTTGGGGGCTGGAGGGTTTTTGTTGTGGTTACAGTTTGGGTTTTGTTTTAGAGTTTGTTCTGTTTCTGTTCGTGGTGTGGCTCTCTTACCAGAAGGAAAAGGAGAAAAGCCTAGCTGTCATTAAAATGGCAATCATTCTCTATCGCCAGTATTGCCAATAGTTTTCCTGGCCTCCCGCAGCTGTCTTGCGCCACATCGTGGGGCGCTGTAATGCCCTGCCCTGTAGCTGGGCTGCCTCAGAGGACCAGGTGCTCAGGCCAGCCCAACTCCACACTGTGCCCTAACGCCCCTGGGAACTCTGTTATCTCTTGCTAGGGCTGAATTCCTCCAGGAAGAATCGGGGCCTGATTTCATCTTTGAGGTCCTGATGCTCAAGGCATATTAGGAACTCAAAAAATATTTCTTTTATAATTAAGAATATCCTTTTAATAGTCTAAGAGCAGTATAAATGCATTATAGATAATTAGATAATACATAGAGCAAAAGTATTTTTTGGAAAACACTATGTCATCACACAGTTTACTGTTAATACCTTAGTATCTATCCTTCCAAACTTTTTTCTATACACATCTGTATTAATCTATCTGTCTTCCTATTTATCTATCTACCTATCTGTATAGCTAGGTACTTTTATGAGATTTTACTATAATACACATTATTTTGTAATGCACATTATTACATAGCCTGTTTTTTCATTAAATAATCTCCACATCTTCACATAAATATGTGTTGATCTCCATATGAGGGTTCAATAAATTCACTGCGTAAAAAACTTCCTTTGGCATGCTTGTTAAAATTCAGATTCCTAGACCCTAGCTCAGATCTGCAGATTCAGACTCTCCAGCATTATGGCTCTGGAATTTATATGTTAGCAAATGTCTAAATGTCTGTATGCCAGTCATTGACCTACAGCATCATTATGGGGGGTGGAATAGATTTCCAGTGTAGATACACTGCGATTTATTTAACCAACCTCAAAGGTTCAATTTTTCATTATTGTGAGCCAGATGATAAACATCATAAACATCAGTAAGTGATGAGTATCACGAGTTGAGATGATAAATGTTCTAGATCTCTGTAAATGCCAACGCGAATTTAGTTATTAAGTGCTAGTATAAAAAAAATTTAAATCCATGCCCAATATTGAAAGAGGGAGATCTTTGGTATGATTCCAAAGCCATAGGACATATCACCATGAGAAGGACTGAACTGAAGCTACTGTAGCAGCTTTTCTTTTCTCTTCTTTTCTTTTCATTTCATTTTGTTTTGTTTCCTTCCTTCCTTTTCTTTCTTTTCTTTCTTTTCCTCTCCTCTCCTCTCCTCTCCTCTCCTCTCCTTTCCTTTCCTTTTTTCTCTTCTCTTTTCCCTTTCTCTTCCCTTCTCCCCCTTTCCATCCTTTCCTTTCCCTTCCCTTCCCTTCTCTCCCCTCCCCCCGCTCCCCTCTTCTCCCCTCCCCTCCCCTCCCCTTTCCTCCCCTTCCCTTCCTCTCTCCTTCTGTCCCTCCCTTCCTTCTTTTATTCATGAGTCACAGAGCCAAATATCTTTGTGGGGGTAGATAGCCAGATGACTCAGTTCCCCATATTTGGGGCTCTTGTCTCTGTTATGTGGACACATTGGCCAGCTTTACCACTCTGAATCCTTTTGATGTCTGCTGACAAATTCTTTCTTGACACCACTTAACACCACTGATTAAGTTGTAATCAAAGAACTCTGCTCAACCCTCATTATTTCATCCGAATATGTGTTGAAATACAGTAGTTGGTCCAATTCTCCAAGTTCTTGGCTGCCTCAGGGAAAAAGTCTGCCCAGGATGTTTTTTCATATTTATTTTTTTCCTTTCAATTATGTTTTGTCGTTCCCCTGGTTTCATGATGTAAGGTCAGAGGAATTAAACTTGAGCATAAAGTAATTAATTACATGAAGCTTCAATTGTAATTACTAATTGATCCCCACCTACCTTGATGACACCTGGTGACAGTGAGTTTCACAGTGCTATGAAGGACAGATGGTAAGGCTCCATTTGGCCTGTCATGTAGGAGAACCAGGTAATTAGGTTAAAAGATGTTTTTCATAGACCTCAGGTGGGCCACATTTGTCCAAAAGGCTATGTATGGACCACTAGACACCATTAACTTGATATTTTTTTAATCTCTTCAGCATATTATTGATTCTGTTTTATCACGATAGAGAGGGCCTATAAATTTATTCATTTGCTTATTAAATATTTATTGAGCCCTTACTAAATGCAGACACCAAGCTAGGCACTGAGATTCAATAGTGAACAAACAAACACAGTTCCTACCTTCATGGAGTTTCCTACAAACACAGTAGGAGCAATTAACCTAGACTTGGCATGTCAGGAAAGGCTTCTTCTGTAAGTGGTGTCTGAGAAAATCTAAAGGAATACAAAGAACTGAGGATAGAGAAGGCAGAAGATATCTAAGGCAAAAGAAAGAACATCTACAAAAGTCCAGGAGACACCATGTCATATTCAAGGAACTGAAAGAAGTCCACCATGGCTGGACATGGGGCTTGAATAGGGCTGAAACTGAATAGGTAAGGCAGGCCAGCTTACCCAGGTACTTGGGAACCCTGGCAAGGAGTCTGGATGTATTATAAATGGATACAATGTATACAAATGGGAAATCACTCAAGGTTTTTAAGAAGGGTGATATAATAACATTTGTGTTTTAAAGAGATCATTCTCACAGAAGTAGGAGGGATGGGTTGGAAAAGAACAAGACGAGAGACAAGGAGATCAGGTGATGCCCTCCTGCCCCGCTGATAGGTACTGTTGACCCATAAAAAGAAGGATTCCTCAATTGTTTGTATTCATCAAGTATGACTATTAAGTTTAGCATATAATACTTGGCCTGTAACATTGGACTTGGTTTATACTATTATTGCCAGAAGGCAGGCACTGTTCTATTTAAATAGTCTCTGCCCTTTCGGAGCTCACATCAGGTGAGGAAGACATGTAATTAATACAAGATTAATTTTTAGAATTAATACAAGATCAGCGTTGTTCACAATGGCCAAAAGGGGGAAACAACTGAATGCCCATTGGTAGATGAATGGATAAACCAGATGTGGTGTACACATATAAGAAAATATTATTCAGACTTAAAGAGGAATAAAATCTAGATACACATTAACAGCATGGAGGAACCTTGAAAACATTAAGCTGAGGGAAACAAGCCAGACAGAAAAGGACAAATATTGTATAATTTCTCTTATATGAACTACCCACAGTGGTCAAATTCATAGAGACAGAAAGAATAGGGGTTACCAGGAGCTGGGGCTTGGGGCACATGGAGAATTAATGTTTAGCAAGTACAAAGTTTTTACCTGAAAAGATGAAAAAGCTCTTCGAATGGGTAGTTGTGATGATTGTGCAACACTGTGAGTATATTTAATGCCACAGAATTATACCCTTAAAAATAGTTAAAATGGCAAGTTTCATGTAATGTATATTTGACCACAACCTAAAAACAAAACCAAAACAACCCTCATTCCCACCATAACCAAACCTTTTGTGAGACTGTGGGGTAAAGAAATCCTAGAAGGAGTGGCCAAAAATTATATTTCAGGTAGATTTTTTTTTCTGGGCCAAAAAAGTAGTGATACAGATTGTGGTCAATTATATGAAGCAATGAACCTGACGATGCAGTGGAGAGCGACTTTCAGGTAGGGGTCGGGCTCTTGCTTTGGGTGTCAGAGGAGGAAGTGACATTTAAGCTGGCACCTGCATAGGTGGAGAGAATAGGAGAGACAAGGCCCCAGGGGTGTGAGGAGCTCTGCAGAGACGGGATTCAGAGCAGTGGGGCTGGAGGGCGACAAATAGAGGGTAAGTCCTAGGAAGTCAAGTCAGAGAATGAGATGGGAGCCGGATTCCCAAGGCCCTGCAGGTCACGAAAGGGAGGGGTGTTCCACTCCTAACTGCTAGAGGAGGCACTGAAGGCAATGAAGGAAAGAAAGGAAGGAAGGAAGGAAGGAAGGAAGGAAGGAAGGAAGGAAGGAAGGAAGAAAGAAGAGAAGAGAAGAAAAAAGGAAAGAAAGGAGGGAGAGGGAGGAAGGAAGAGAGGGAGAGAGGAAGGAAGGAAAGGAGAGGATGGGAAGGAGAAAAAGAGAGGTGGGGGAGGAAGGGAGGGAGGGAGAAGGAGGGGAAAAGAAAGGAAAAAGAAAAAGAAAGGCAGAGTCCACAGGACTCATGCACCAGTGACAGGTCCCCGTTTCTAGCCTGGGCTTCTTGGTAAGTGTGGGCACCACACTTTGTGCTCTAGTTGTTAAAGGCTTGTGTTCACACTGTTGAGGCCTGGGTTCTGTTTCTTATCAAAGCAGAATTTGGAAGTAAATGTGTAGTAAAGGGTAAGGGCATTGGCCCTGGGGTTTCAGGGAGTATCACTCACTAACTTTGGGAAAGACACTTTTAACCTTTAAGCTTCTGAAAATGAGCACTTAAAAATGACGGATGCCCTTTTCTTCTGTGAGCTCCACCTCACCAGCCTCATCAGAGGAAAAGCACGGACTCAAAAGTCAATAAGACAAGTCTGGTCTGAAGGATCAGTGAGGCAGATCTCAGAAGACAGCCTGATTCTTGAATTTCCCTAAAAAGGCTGAAAATGAAAAAAAAAAAAGAAGAATGAACCTGCTGCCTGTGGTAGGCCATAGGGAAGCCATGAACTCAGACTGCCAGACAAACTGCAACACCAAAGCTTTCTGGCAAAAATAACCAAACATTGTTAAGTAATTGGGGGATGAGGGTAAGTTAGAAGGATCTCATTCACAATAATCAGAAAAACTAGAATATACTTAGGAACAAATCTAAAAGACAGCCAAGTACTTATGGAGAAAATTATAAAACATTACCAAAGAATATTAAGATACAAATCAAAGGAGAAATATATCACATTCTTAGATGGTAAGATTCGATATCAGTCAGTTTTTACCAAATTGATTTTAAAACTCAGTAGCATTCCAGTCAAACTTTCAGTAGGTTTTTTTGTGGGTGTGTGGGAGTCTGGAATTCTACACACTGATCCTAAAATTCATATGGAAAGCAAACACCCAAGAATGCCTAGGATATATTTGAAAAAGAGCTATCAGATAGCAGCACTTATTTTAAAGCCATGTTGCTTAGAGTCAAAATAGTATTGGTACAGGGATAGAAACCCAGACCAAGCAGAGTTAGACCCCCAAAAGTAAGTCATGCAAATATAGAAAACTTGATATATAGCATTAGATATTGGCATTGCAGATTGAGTAGGGGAAATTATCGATACTTACCTGAGAACGCATACAGAAATAAAATCCAGATGGATTAAAGATCAAAATCTGAATAACAAAAATGTAAGAAGAATACCTTCAAAATCTCATGTCATGGAAGGATTTCTCAGATGAGATACAGAAAAGAATCGCAGTTGATAAGTCTGACTACATTAAAATTAAGTCTGTCCAACAGAAACTACAAAATGATATGCTACATAATGGGAGAAGACATTTATGTTGGATACAAGTAATAAAAATTAATCTCCATAGTATGTTATAAAATTATAAATCAATAAGTCATAAGGGAAGGGGAGCAAAAATAATATAAAAACAGGGAGGAGGCACAAAAGATAAGAGACTTAAATATGGAAAACAAACAGGGTTACTGGAGGGGTTGAGGGAGGGGGGATGGGCTAAATGGGTAAGAGGCATTAAGGAATTTACTCCTGAAATCATTGTTGCACTATATGCTGACTAATTTGGATGTAAATTAAAAAATAAAAATTAAGGGCGCCTGGGTGGCTCAGTCAGTTAAGCATCCGACTTTGGCTCAGGTCATGATCTCGTGGTTCTTGGGTTCAAGCCCTGCGTTAGGCTCTGTGCTGACAGCCAGCTCAAAGCCTGGGGCCTGTTTCGGATTCTGTGTCTCCCTCTCTTTCTGACCCTCCCCTACTCAGGCTCTCTCTCACTCTCTCTCTCTCTCTCTCAGAAATAAATAAAAACATTAAAAATATATTTTAAAAGTTTAAATATAATAAAGCAAAAATAAATTTTAAAGAAAAACTAAAAAAATTATAAAAAATAAAATTATAAATCAATAAGATATAAAAACATAGCCTAGTGTAAAATTGGTAAAGAAAATGAACACTAAATACCCAGAAGAAATGTAATTGGCTAAGAAAGGAAGCTCAGCCTCCCTAGTTATGGGGATGTAATGTACAGGCCTTACGGATACCCATGCAATTGCTCAAACACCTAGTGACATTGTGGTACATCAGACACTCAATCTTCAGGAGTTCATAGGGTAATACTGTGACCTCAAGCTACATGCCAAACTGGTGTCTAACTTCTTAAACTTTGCCGAAGCTTAGAAGGTCATCAGCCAGGGTAATGTGGAATTTAGGTCTTAAGCCAAACCACACAGGGTTTTGGAGAAATCACAATTTCGATGAAGACTTGTGAGACAGGAAAGCCAAGTCTACAGGACTGAAAAGCCCAGGGAGTGTCACAGCTGCTAGACAGCAAGTCACAAGAAGCCAGATCATGAGCTGAAATTTATGCCAAGTCAATCCTAATGCCCATTAAATTATGGGCAAGTGAAGGCTGGAGCACCAGGCGAGCTGAGACCCACGGGGAAGGCAGTGACTCAGAAAGTGATCTAGTACAAACTTCTGGCCACCTGGCCCCTTGGCCACCTCCATCCTTGTTGCAGACCTTTCTTAGTCTTAATGAGTCAGTGGTGTCTCTTGAACAAAACTAATCACTCAAAGTCAGAAGTGGCAACTTCATCCTCCCATGGTGAGGCTTTGTGGGTAATGCTGTCTGTCCATTCAACACATAATGATTAACTGCCTCACATGTAGCAGCCACTGTTCTTGGTGCTTGGGATACATCATCAAACAAAGCAAACAAAGATCCCTGTCCTCCTAGAATTTTCATTATATTATTGAGGGGTGGGAAGGGGGGCATTATAAATAATCAATTAAAAAAAATTTTTTAAATGTTTATTTATTTTTGAGAGAGAGAGAGAGAGAGAGAGAGGCAGAGCTTAAGCAGGAGAGGGGGCAGAAAGAGGGAGACACAGACTCTGAAGCAGGCTTCAGCCTCCTAACTGTCAGCATAGAGCCCAACTTAGGGCTCGAACTCACAAACTGTGAAATCACGACCGGAGCCAAAGTCAGATGCTTAACAGACTAAGCCACGCAGGCACATCATAAATAATCAAAATGAACTAGTAAATTACTTATTTCAGGCCCCATCCCAAACCAACTGAAAAAAGAATCTATATTTAAACCAGTTCCTCTAGTGACTTATATGCTAAAAGTTTGACAAGCACCATGAGCCTAGGAATCATCGGCTTTTCCATTTGCAATTCCACATTCCATTGATTATAGTTCAGTTGACTTTCTGCCAAATTGACGCCTTGATGTGTTCTTGGTAACAGACAGTTATGACATTTCTTGGTGGTAGTGATAGGAAATAGTTCTTGTGAGCAGATATTATAGGCAACACTTACCAAGTCATTCTCAGTTTGGGACTGCTTTCTTTGCTATAAATGTGCCTATTCCTTATACTGGGTGACTAGTGGCTATAATTAAGGCAACTTTAATGGCAGCAAGTGGTTTTGTTGCTTTATGCACCTTGCTATTCTAGACCAATTTATTTTAGTTCTGGTACATTCAGTTACACCAAAAAATATTGACTCCTTTGCTAAATAAAGACAATCTCATGATCTTCTTCATTTTAACACAGAAAGGTAGACATGCAGTGAGAGCAGAAGACGAGCAGTCAGAATTGGCCTGAAGTGCTTTCTGGTCCTCTCTTCAGCATCTACCATTGCCACTTCCAGAAAGTTCTCATCATGCCTCCTCCCTATCAGTGCAATACACCCATTCTTTGATACCCGGTTCCAAGTTGGTCTTTCCCGTTAATATTTTACCGCTTGTCCCAAAATGAAGTAATTGTCTTTAATTTTCAACTCATATAGCATCCAATATGATTGTCTCTGTGACTCATTTTGAAACTAATCATCTACTGACTTATGACAGCTCTTCCTCACTTGCTGTGAATTGTCCCCCATATCTTATAAGCTGTCACGACAGCTTTGGATTTTCTACATTCTCATACTTTTACATCATATTTTCCAGGATAGATTTTAAATTCCTTAGGGGCAAGAACTATGTTCACGTATGTATGCATTTTAATGCATTTAATGCATTGCCTCAGGCAAAATAGTCATTCAATAAATTCTTGTTGATGTTAGTATGAATTTTGCTCTCTGGGTAAAGATTTTTCTTTTAGGTTAAGAATTAGTATATAAATTATAAAATTTGATGCTGACATCACACAGACATTTCCATTTGCTATTGGAACACAGTTTTAAGTAATATTTTAAGGGTTGGAGCTGAACCATATTTAGCTTGGAAGGACATTTCTCAGGCTGCTAAGTAGAAGTCTTTAACATATGAGAGGACAGGAACTGGTTACAGTTTGGAGAGCAAGATACATGGCCTCTACTATCAGAAAACCAGCAGGAAAGAAATTCAGAATTTAAATGGAATGCCTTTAATTTTTAATATGGTGTTCCTCATGTAATGTCATTACCAAACATTTGAAAGAAAGCTATAACCCAAGTCTGCACAGCATCGCCATAAAAGCAAAGAGAGAATATGAAAAGCATACAGAGAATTTTTTTTCTTATAGGAGAGTGGAAAAGCAGTTCCATACTGAATGCAACACAGTTCCCAAAGAAGTGGTATAAATTGCTACACTGCCATGCTGAATCAGTTTATTCCTGATAAACTGTTCAGTTTACTCATGTAGAAGAGATTTAGTAAGAACTCAGGAATTGAGAGATTATACTAGAGCTAAGATAAAGGATTACTATCCTCACACCTTCTTTTTTTCTTCTTCAAAGGTACACATTCTTACCAAATCCTTTTCACTTTTTCAAAGACGTTCTCTTTATATTGATGAAAGAAAAAATGGAGTATCTATTCTTCAATTTAATAGTTTAGCATATCATTCTGTGCTATATTGAAATCTTACTGGAAACTAAACAGCCAGATTTCTGAGGTGAGCTGAAGTTAACTATAGAACTGAATTTTGAAGATGGAATTTTTTTTAAAGAAAGCATTTCTAAGCACTAAAAACATATTTTGGAAAACACACAGGTTCATCCTATTCTGTGACTTTTTCAGGATTGCTAATTAACTGTAAATTTTCATATTGTAAAAGTATATCCCCTGGCTGCCTAAACCAGAATAAACAGCAACCAGGGTTCTTATGAATTTGAATGATAGAAAGGGAGCACCCACATTCAGGATTTTCAGAAATCTGGTTGACTCTATTTCCCACACTCAAGCCTCCGTAAAGATAGAGGATGGACCCAGAGAAAATGGCAAACATCCAAGAAGGACCCTATCACACCAAAACCAATCTTTGTGATCATACATTTCCTTCTCAGAATGAATTTGTTCTTCTTTTCATTTATCTATTGGGTTCTTCAAACGGTAGATGTATTTATGGATACTAGGTAAAAGGTGAAATAGATGACTCTAGGTACTTTGAGGTACTCTGGGTACCTTTTTACTCTGACCTTTTCTATCAGTAGAAAAAATAATGACCATATTAAAGCTGGTTAATACAATTAGCATAAATTCTCATATGGACCAAATTTTAAAAAAATCTAAGTCATGGATTATTGGCCTTGGGAAACATCAGCTTTCTCTGAAATATCAAATCATGGCTCACATATTATTTGAAGGGGTTTTGAAAAAATTTGAACTGCATTTATAGAAGGTTGTTATTATACTACAAGATATTTAAGCCACTTGTTTATGGCAAAAGGCTTAAAAAAATGGACAGGTTTTACAGTCTACTTAGAAGGGAGAAGAGGAGTCATTGGAGGCAGAAAGAATGCATTTTAAATGCCTACAGGGTTAATATCTTTCTACATTAAATGATTTTTAAAATATTTTTATTGTCCTTTCTTCTCCTGGAATTTAAATAATCAAACTATTTGACTTCTTTAACCACGCGAGTGAACTTGGGTGCTGTGAGTCACAGCCATTCTGGGGGAAGGACATCTTTCCTTTGAACATAAAGAAAGTAAGAAGATTGGGTTGAAGAAAGAAATTACTACTAAAAAGACCATTTATTAGAAGGACCATTTCAAACAGCAAGAGTCAACCTTTTCCCCACCATTATGTACTATTGAATGCAAGAACCAAAGAAGGGAATTTTATCTCAATCAACATTATTCTGGCATTATTCCATGCCAGGTCACATTATTGTCTTCATTCACTAAATCCTTTCTGGGTACCTTTTTAGACCAAGAACTGTGCTGTCCCACAGTGGGTAAGATAGACACAATCCCTGACCTCATGCCACTTTGTTTAGTGGAATGTTCTTTTGGATGCCCTCTTAGTTCAAAGGGTGATTGAACTAATCACCCAATGCCGGGTGATTCTACACGGCATTTTACTTTTGACTCCTTGAAATTCCCTACTTTAAAGAGCTCTTCTCCATTGATTTTCCAAGATATTACTGTCTTTAGGTTGTTTTCTCTATTTTAGCTACTGCTCTTTCACTTTCTTTTTCTTTTCAATGTTGATTACTGGATTCATTCTAGCTTTGCATACTATTCCAAATGCTGTTTTTGTGCAATCGTCTGTTTTCTTTGGATTGAGCTATCACTTGAGATGCCATAGACAGATGACTCCTAACCATCCCCAGTGCTGACCCTCCTGAGCTCCAAACTCCACATCAGTAATTGCTGAATATTCCACATCCTGTTTCTCAGGTACCTCAGACTCAACATAGCCTAAGCCGGCCTCAGCCTGTTTTCCCAAATTGTTGGCGCCTCCTACCTTAGGCAACACTTAAGACAGTGTTGCCATCTCTCAAAACAGAAATCTTAGGGTCATCCCTGACTTCTGCCTTTCCCATGTGGCTTCCCCCCAAATCTGCCATTTAGCTTTCTATCTCCTCATGGTAAAATCTCTGTCTGCTCAGCTGTCTACATCCATATTGTCCTCGTCCCAATCAGCTGCATCGGCTGCTCTCCTGCATCCAGCCTTCCTCTGAGGCCTCCCCAACTTCTCTGTGGTGTGGGGCAAAGGACACAGATGTGGAAGTGGGGGAGCTCTGAATTAGAATTCCACAACAGGACTGTTGTAAGAATTCCATATGCGGCGCAATGTCTGGCCCGTAAATAGTTTCTCCTCCTTCTACCACTTAGTTCTCCATTTTTTTTATTAAAGTTCTCTTTCTAAAATAGTGATATAGTCATTTCATTCATTTTTTGAAAATTCTCCATTACTGGTTAAGCGTAATTCATTTTTATTATGTTTTTATTAAAGTTCTCTTTCTAAAATAGTGATATAGTCATTCCATTTTTTGAAAATTCTCCATTACCGGTTAAGCGTCCGACTACGGCTCAGGTAATGATCTCATGGTTCGTGAGTTTGAGCCCCACGTCAGGCTCTGTGCTGACAGCCAGCTCAGAGTCTGGAGACTGTTTCAGATTCTGTGTTTCCCTCTCTCTTGTACCCTTCCCTGCTCATGCTCTCTCTCTCCCTCTCTCTCTCTCTCTCTCAGAAATAAATAAAACATTAAAACAAAATTTAAAAAAAGAAAATGCTCCATTACCTTATGTCTTATACATTAGTATGTATTGCATGCACATGCACAAATGTTCACACACATCATTTACAATAAAGTGGGATCATACAAAATATAATATTTTATAAGTTGTGTTTTATTTAACAGATATTTAATGGATACCTACTTTGAGCTAGGATCCATGAAAGATATCTGTAGCAACCACTCTTTGTATCTGGCCTCAAACCCTCAATGGCAAGCCTCTGTGATAGTCTGTGCATGCTACACCTTTGTATCCTAGGCATGCACTGAAAAATATCTCCACGTGTCCTCCCACGACTTATTCTGATGCCTCAGAAGCTCACTTTGCTCTCACATAAGCACATCCCAGAAGCAATCCTTATTCAGTGGTGACGTAAGCTGATGGATGAAGTAGATAAATATCCCAGCCCCCTGTTTTTTATTAGGACAATTGGCAGGCACCCCTACATGCCTCCTCATTAGGTTCACAGCAGGATTGAGCAGTTGCCCAGACTTAACTGGTCAACAATCATCCTTTATTGGTTTTTCCTTCTTGTCCATCTCACTGTTCCCCACTCACTCACTCCTATACCCTTGGACCATCTCCCAAATAAACTTCCTGCACCCAATCTTTGTCTTAGGCCCTGCTTTCAGAGGAACCCAAACCGAGACATCATCAAGCAGTCACAGATATAATTAAATTGTGATGAGTAAGAAGGATGAATGCAGGATAACGTGAAGCTATATGGCCAGACAAGGCTTGGGGGAAAGTGTATTTATGTTGGGAAATGATGAGTAGAGGAAAGCATATTTATGTTGGGAACTAATGAATAACTGTGAGTTGGCCAAGAGAAAGGGGAAGTCTGTGAACATCTTTCCAGATCAATAAGTGTATATCTTTATCATTATTAATGTCTATGTAGTCTTCTATTGTACGTGTGCCCATTTTTGGCACCCTTCCCAATAATGGAAAATATCATTCCTTTTATTCTTTGAAGATTCAATCAGTAAAAAGTCTCACTGTTATTTTATTTGCCTTTCTATGATCATTATTAAGGTCAAACATTTTCTCCATGTATTTATTGGCTATTACTCATTCATTTCTGATGATTTACTTGTTCATGACGTTAGCTTACTTTTCCATAGGAGTTTATATATAACATTTAAAATATGGACATAGTCAAGTCTACTAACCTTTTTCTATAGTTCCTGTGCTCATACCATACTCTGAAAATCTTCCTCTACCACAAGATTAACTTTCTTCGCTAACATGAAATTTCAACTTTATCATATTCTGAATTTTTATTTATACTTGTATCATCTGCTTCTGGCTTTGTATTTTGTTTTATTATTTTTCCTGATTACTTATGCTACCACATTTTCTTAATTACTGTGTTTTGGAAACATATTTTCATGTCCAGGAGTGTAAACCACTTGTTATATATATAATCCATATTATACATAATATATATGTATTATACATTTACAGGTAGTTGTAACTTTTCATATTGATATGATTACAAACTTAGAGAAGAGTTGCAAGAATGTTACAACTCTCCTATACCCTTTGCCCAGAATTACCAATTATTTACCTTTTGTTCTATTTGCTTTTTCATTCATATTATCATTATCACTTCCTCCCTATTTTCTTGTATACATAATGCACACGCACGTGCACACAGACACACACACACACACACCTTTTTTTCAAGCTATTTGAGAATTCACTGCAGATACAACTGCAGTGCAGATACCCTAAATATTTCAATGTGTATTTCCTAAGGTGAAGAGTATTTTAAAATATTTCTACAGTACATTAATTAGAAAAAAATTAGGAAAATTTAACATTATCTCACCATAGTCCATACTCAAATTTTGTCAATTGCCCTGATTCTGTCCCTACTAGGTTTTTATGCCACTACCAGCACCATCTTCCTCTTTCTCCCACCTCCCCACCACTTCTCCGCCCAAAGAAGTCCAGGATTCAATTCCAGATTACCCATTGCATTTAGTTGTCACCATACTGTCTTACTTTGAAGCAAGATACCCTCATTGTTTTTCTTTCTTGACCTTGATGTTTTTTAAAAACTATAAGCCAATTGTGGAATGCTCCCATCTGAGGTTTGTCTGATGTTTCCCCATGACTAAATTCAAGTTTAGCATTTTTTTAATGTTTATTTATTTTGAGATGGAGAGAGAGAGAGAGAGAGAGAGAGGACAAGTGGGAGAGGGGCAAAGAGAGGGAGAGAAAGAATCTAAACCAGGCTCCATGCTCAGCACAGAGCCTGACGCAGGGCTCGATCTCACTACTGGGAGATCATGACGTGATCCACTTAACCAACTAAGCCACCCAGGCTCCCCCAAGTTAGGCATTTTTTTTTTGACAGGGATATCATAGTAGCAATATTGTGTCCTTCTCATCATGTCAATCAAATATGAATTAGTTTTTGAGAGTACAGGGGATGTTACCTCTGATCATTTAAGTCAGTTTCATCCAGATTTATCTGATTATTTTACAATCATTTTGTTAGGTTTCCAGAAAAATCTTTTTATTATTGTAAATCCTCTTGATACATAGATTAATTTTGGAAAAAATCAGTTTTCTTTATTTTTAAAGTCTGCTTTTCTGTCCCTCAGTAACATTTGTTACTATTTTTTCTTTTTATGGGTTCCACAAATTCGTCTTCAATCTTAAGTTTTTAATTTTTCTTTTTTTAAAAAAAAATTTTTTTTTAAATGTTTTATTTATTTCTAGGAGAGAGAGAGAGAGAGAGAGACAGCGTGAGCAGGGGAGGGTCAGAGAGAGGGAGCGACAGACTGAAACAGGCTCCAGGAAGTTTTTAATTTTTCTGACTGTAGTTGGAAATCACATTTCTTTTTTCTATGTATTTTGGTTATTTTTTTTCTTTTTGGCTAGGTAGGAAATCAATTGATCTTCATATATATGTGGAACTATTTTGCTTATCTTTGATAGCTTTTATAGTTTTTCATGGTTCTCTTATATTTTATAGATAAATGACCCTAATAACCTGCAAATAATGATGTTTGTCTCCTGGAATTGAATTCAGAGTCTATCAGTTTTTAGCTTGAGTTTTAACACTACTTAGCCTCACTCTCTTCAGCTGTAAAAAAGGTATGAAGAGTAAATGCAATAATATAAACCTCTTATTTAGCAAGATATGAAGCTCTCAATATATGTAAGCTAGTAGTAGAAATTATAGTAAGCTCATCTTAGAAGTCATGGAACAGATCCTGTACTCACCTTGTTAAGTTTTTGTTTATGTTACTTTTTTAAATTATGAATTGGGTCTTTGTGGAAATTTGTATTTCAACCCATTATTGCTAATACATAGGAAAGCAATGGTTTTCTATATTATTATTGAAATGATCTTTCTTACTAAAATTATTAATTCTGATGAGTTTTCAATAATGGGTTTTACAGGTATAAATTCATATAATCTGCAAAAATGCAACTAGTTCTGTATTTTCTTGTTTTATTACATCAGTCAGAATTCCTAGGTAAAATTGTTAGATACTATTAATTTCTGATTTTACGGAGAATATCCATAAGGGTTTCATCATTTTCTGTAAGGTGTTCATTAATTTTAGATTATATTTTTATTATATTAATCTTCTAATCTTACCAAACTATAATTTCTATGATCACAACGTGAATCATGATCGAAATGAGCATGTTTTCTACTTTTTTTTTGTAATAATGGATTGGAGTAATCAATTATTAACAAGTTTTCTAAGGTTGAACTATCTTTGCATTACTGAAATAAAGCCTATTTTGTTATAGACTTCTTTACACCCACTTGATTTACTAATATTTTATTAGGATTCCTAAGTGATATCAAACATTGACTTTTACTTTGTTTTGGGTACTATGTTTCTGTTCTTTGTATTAAGGATATGTGAGTTTTATTAAATAAATTGGAAATCTGAAAATCTTACCATCTCTTTCTGTTCTCCAGAATGATTTGAGTAATATAGAAGTATAGAAGTATATGTTCCTTCACATTTGCTTATAAAATAATTTGGTACCAGCAGCTTTGGGGAGATTGAGTTTTATGTTTCAATCATTGCTACACTTTCTTCCATAATTATTGGCACATTGGGATGTCTAATTTTTTCTTAGGTCACTTTCAGAACGGCTTCCCATTAACATTGTCTTTCTTACAGATTTTAAAATTTGTTACCATAGAGTGTCTCCATTGTTCTTCATCGTGCATTTCCCTTCTTATTCCTAAAGTAATGCATTTATACTTTCTCCCAAGCTTAAGCTTTACCTTTGGCAGAGTTTGGCTCTTTTATTGTTGTTGTTTTTTTTAAAAGCCAATGCTTAGATTCATCAGTTCTATGGTGTTTTAATTCATTGCTTTCTGATTTTATAGGTCTTCGAAATCTTCCCATTATCCAATATTCTAAATCTTCTAAATCATCCCATATTCTTTACATTTGTTATTTCTCTGTCATCTTAAGTCATACATTTAATTCATGGATTTTAATTTTTTCCAGTTTAGTAATAGAGATCTTAGTTTAAAATGTTTGCATTGTGGCCCGGAGTCACAGATGTTTGGTAACTGATGGGGATTGTCCAAACCATATCATTCAAACTTTTTGTTTTCCATGTTGGGAAAGCAAACAGGTTAAAGGCTTGTTTCATAGCTAGCTAGTTGCTGAACCAAAGTAAGAATCAAACAATTTTCCTGACCCTCTTTTTCCACTGCACCACTCCACCTAGCTTCTTAACCAAAAGGACATGAGATGAAGTAGTAAGGTGAGATCATTTCTAAGCAGGAATGTGACCTGTCTGCTATTACAGCTGGGGAAACCCCTCTCAAATGGCCAGAACTTGAAGTAGCCACCTAAGTGCTTTTAGAGTACTTTTTTTTTTCTTTCTTTCTTTGGGACAGAGGTTAGTTGGTGTTGACACAAGCTCAATAAATAAACCTTCTGTTGATTGAGGCAGGGTGCAAGGCCTGTAGAGGGCGGCTTTGGATCTGGAGTTTCAGAGGTGAGGAGCCAGAGCCGCACCTGCCAGAAAGGAGCAACACATTCCTTAGACTCCCGGGCTCTACAGCAGACCTCCCAGGTTAGAGAACTTCATTCTTCCTTCTCATGGTCCCAGCCTAGCCCTTGCCCCGTGCACCCTATGTGCCACTGGCCCATCATGATTCGATTACGTTTTTACCCCAAAGCCACGTTGGAGAAGGATTGCCATCTCCTTGAATTGTATATAGTTCTCCCAGCAGAGACACTCAGCTTAGCAGTGGGGGCGGGGAGAGGAGAAGAACAAATGGAATAAAAGCAGCTCAGTAAATGAGCGATGCAGCCTGCCCGTGACAGTGCCCTTTCTACCTTACCCCTCTTGTCCCCTACTGTGTTAGTGAAAATTGGAATGAGAGGGGGCAGTGTAGACATGGATTCAAACCTGAGTTTTTCTTCCTTTTTACTTAAATACTTGCATGTAACAGAATACTATCTCTCAAAAATAAAAAAAGATTTTTTTAATTAAAAAAAATGGGGCACCTGGGTGGTTCAGCTGGTTGAGCGTCCAACTTCAGCTCAGGTCATGATGTCACGGTCCGTGGGTTTGAGCCCTTTGTCGGGCTCAGTGCTGACAGCTGAGAGCCTGGAGGCTGCTTCAGATTCTGTGTCTTCCACTCTCTCTGCCCTTCCCCCACTTACTCTTTGTCTCTCTCTCTCTCTCTCTCTCTCTCTGTCTCTCTCTCAAAAATAAACATGAATTTTTTAAAAAAAATCAGTATATATTGATGATCTCTTGAGATTTTAAGAGATGAACTTATGTGTACGTACATATCTGTGGACAGACAGATGCATGTATTTTCTACACACAGCAGGGCAGTCTGAAACCCAGAGGATCTCATGGGGAAGTATCTTTATGTAAAGTGACAGATGTCTTCATCATGGAAATAATTTCCCCCTTCTTTGTGTATCTGTTTTGTCTGGGATTTTTACATTTCATACAAAACAATGCTCAGGGCGTGTTCTTCTTCCCATTTCTTGCACTGCATGAAGATAAGGGAAGTTTTACTGTTGTCCCCTGGAATTACCTGTAAAATGCAATGTGGCTTGTTCTGAGACAGCCCATGTGTATTACAAGGCAAACAAGAATGGTCTTGTTTACTCTCCAACAGCCCCTTCCTGTGTAGCTGAAGCTATCGTTCACGCTTAAAGATGAAGACACAGAAGCTCAGGGAGGTTAACTTACCCTAGGTCACACAGCTAACAAGTGCCAGAATCTAAAATCAGACCCAGATTTTCTGATTTCTAGTTAAAAAATCTTTCGTCTTCCTGCAAGACCAAAGCAATTTCATACTCTGTGGTAAATTCTTTAAGGTCCAGGAGAATGCTTTGTTTGCCTTCATACAGTGGGTTTTCAGCTGTTTCCCAGAAGATTGTATGCTTCGTGGCTTATCATCTTTCATTGATTTGTATCTTCAGCAAAGCATTACATATGCATTCTTTGGGAAGTCAGATAACGCTATTAAGACTTTTAAAAACGAGCCATCCCCTAAGCCACCCCACATAATATAATGAGTTTTTGTTCCAGAAATAATCCATTCAATTTGATGGAGAATTTGAAAGTGGAGGGAGTAAGAAGTTGCTTTTACTTAACAACTACTAGGTCGTGGACAGTGTGTGCTGCACTCTCATAGAGTATCTTCTTTAATCCTCAAAACCACTCCTGGGACTCCAGCCCCGTGCTATTTCCACCTCGCAGGACTGCCTCCCAGTGCTATGAGAAATGCATTTCTTATCAAGTGTCAAGAACATCAAGATGTTTACTATCCCTCATGAAAGTTCATGAAGTTCATGGTTTTCAGAAGTTCATCCTGTTAGTCATGAATTGCGTGGTTACTAGTAAGCCAAAAATGAAACTAAAGCAGGGGTGCATGGGTGGCTCAGTCAGTTGCATGTCTGACTTGGGCTCAGGTCATGGTCTCGCAGTTTGTGGGTTCAAGCCCCATGTTGGGCTCTGTGCTGACAGCTCAGAGCCTGGACCCTGCTTCACATTCTGTGTCTCCCTCTCTCTCTGCCTGTCCCCTGCTTGTGCTCTGTCTCTCTCTCTCCAAAAAAATAAATATTAAAAAACTAAAGCAAAGTGTAGCAGCAATTTTTTTAACCAACACTAGGTATTCATTGCCACTTTCTTACAACTTTATTTGAACCTTTGTAGCTTTTCAGAAGCTACACAAGTCAGTAGTATGTAATTTTAAGTAAATGTTCTTAATTTGGCTTCTGGAATATTACATTCTACCTTGACTACAGGATGATGCAGAGATAATCCTATGACTTCTGAACAGATAGAACTGCATTCATAACATTTAGTGCAAACACTGGATCATTTGTTGATGCAAATTACGTTTACTGATATTTTTCTTATATTGAGTTTTCTATTTCAATTGTCCATTAAAGGCATCTGATGAAAATTTCATTTTTCCTTCCTTTTCCTAGTTTTTCTTATTCAAAGATATACCCTGAATAATTTATATTATTATTCTTTATAGGGGTCAGATGATTAATCTTGTCAGGTAGCCTTATTCTCCTTGGTTCATTAAGTTGTAAATTTCTTGAGCTCAGGAACTCTGTCCAATTCTTTTAATCTCAACTCCCACCCCAGACTTAAATTTTTGATACATGAAAGAGCTTAATAAATGAGTGTTGTATTCAGTGGAGTGGAAATATAGCAGCTGTCTGCCCTTGGTGGACATCCTGTTCGTGCCTCCATGAGCCCCATTGTGTGTTCAGGGGCGAGTGCTTCCAGAGGGGCGCTTAGGTTCACAGGGAGGCACAGTCACTATGGCAGACAACAGAGCCAGAGCGCTGGGCTCCACAATCCAATCTGGCTCCCCCTTCCTCTTGCTACGGAAAGTGTTGCCCTTCTTTGCCCCTTCCCTTCCCTGGGATCTGGGTTGTCATCATTGCGTAGATCTATTGTGTATCATTTAGAATCTAGAAATGTGAATTGAATGGAAGAACACTGGAATTCTCCCCCTTCTTCCTCTTTTACTGTATAACTAAAAATTAAAAAGTGACTATCATGTGATTACTTTTTGCCCTCACTCATTTTGAAACTTAACGAAAGCAATTGTTAAGAGTCCTGTTTGAACAATTTGTGAATCAAGAAAGTCTACCCTGTAAGGTTAGAGTAGGTGTTCAGGCCTTATCCTTATATATCAACCTTTTACCTAAATATTTCAGTTTGTCTTGAACTCTTATTTTTTTTTCTAACTTCCTTTTTCTTCTGCTAATGTCAACTTGCTAGGTATGTGTGTTAAAGTGTATGAAAATCTAACTCCTACAGCGCCAAACTGCTTTTAGAATTTGCAGGGACTCAGAAGAGACAGTTCTCCTGGTATCCACCTGCCCCCCTGCTCCGAACCCCAGGAACCTGGCTCTCTGTAGACATGAGCACATCTGGGGCAAGGCACTGGTGGTCCCGGCAAGTCAGAAGGATGAGCCTCTAGCTCCACAGCCTAGCAAACATTTACTGAGCACTTACTGTATGCCAGGCACTGTGCTGGGCTCCGGGGATACAGAGATGAGTAAGAAATGAGTTATATTCCAGCAAGGGAGACTGTACATAAGCAGATAATTATAAAACAGTGTAGGAAGGCTGTAGTAGATAGTTGTACAGAATAAAGGAGGAGCACAAAGGAGGCACTAACCCAGCTGGCAAAAGCCAAAAGCAGTTTCTCTTTCTTTTTCTTTTTCTTTTTGAGGGAGCTGGAGGGCATGCAAGCATGCTCATGTGCAGGGGAGGGGCAGAGAGAAAGAGGGAGAGAGAGAATCCCAAGCAATATCCATACCCAGCACACAGCCCGATGTAGGGCTCCATCACACCATGAGATGCTGACCTGAGCCAAAAATCAAGAGGGGGACACTTAACTGACTGAACCATCCAGGTGCCTCAAAAGTGGTTTCTGAAACAGAGCCTGGGAACTGGGGTGGAGGATGGTGAGTGGTGCAGGGCAGGGAGTGAGAGAAGGGAATTAGGGGTGAGGAGACGATAAGAAAAGGATTCTAGGAGGAGGTGGCACCATGAACTCAGGCAGTTAACTGAGAAAGGGCTGGATATGAGGGGTGTTCAGGGCACTAACTACATGAGTTGAGTGTTGCTGAAGGGGCAAGCACAAAAAAGGTAATTGTAGGAGAGGAGTGTAAAGAAGCAAGCTGGTTCCAGTCGTGGAAGACACGCTTTATCTTGTCAAGGTATTGAAATGGATCTACTATTGCCTTTCTGCCTACAGCTGCAAGGAGGCATTAAAAACAATGTAAGCAGAATGACCCTGCCTTTCGCCTTCTAGATGGAACCATTGGAACAACATTTAGGATATGTTTGAACAGCAGAGCGCCAAAGTCAGAGAGAAAGCTCTTGCAGAATCTAGGCAAGAGTTAATGGGGCAAGGGTGACAAGAATAGAAGAGGCTACGAATTCAAGGCGGTCAAAATTGGCAGCACCGGGTAAACAGTAAGCACGTGTAGTGGTGGTCAGAAGAGGGAATTTAGAATGATTCCCAAGTTAGAAACTTAAGTGGTCAAGAAAATGCAGGAGGGGTAGCAATTTAGAGATTATGCTGATTTCAGTTCAGGACGTGTTGAGTTTTGAGTGATCCTGAATATCCAGATGGAAATACCCATCAGGGAGTCAGGCACACGCGACCACATCTGAGGTGCTAGCAGAGATTTGAGAATATAACTATTGGAAGAGCACATAGCCAATATTTGAGAATGAGAACACAGCATTGATTAAATTTTATCCCTCCATTAATACCTGTCTAAAAATCCCAGCCTCCTTTGATATAAAGATGTAGATGTAGGCACACATACGTATGTATACGTGTACTTATACACTGTTTCCCCACCCCGCTACAGATTTAAAAAAATAATAAATATTCATGAAGCATTGCATCAAAAGAGGCATTCTCAAGGAATGTAGACAAAACAACATAAACCAAAACCCACACACCTACTCCAAAAAAAGAGCAGTGCATGTAGAAAATTACAGCTTTGAATCCATGTCGAGGAAGAGTGTTTGACAGCTACAGGATATGAGAAGATTCAAATAACTAGCTTGTTTGGTTTGAGGGAAAAGAATGTTCATGAGAAGTCATAAGAGAACCCCTTATATCCTCAGTGTCAAGTAAAGTCACCATTAATACATTCCCACCCCCATTCACCCTAACCATATGTGTTTAATGTGTTTACAGAGCCTTTCTTTTCCCCTCTAGTAAGTATGAAACTACAAAATACAGTACTGCTTATTTTGAGATCTGGGCATTCACTAGACTTTGACCTTTCAAAATGGAAGTTAAGTTTTATACATTTTCTAGAGAAAAGAAGCTTTGTATCTATGTTGTATGATATATATTACCTTCCAGAATGACAAACAATACTGAGAACTCTTGTACTGAATGATTTCAATAATTGTATTTCTTATGGTTCCTCTCCTGGAATGGGAGAAAAATAAACATTTTTAACCAATGGTAAATATTATATGTTCATGTCTGAATCACACTGAAAGTTCCATGCTAGTTTTTCCAAAACTCTAAAATTTTCCAGAATTCTTAAATGTTTTATTACTGTGAACACTGTAAGAATTGTCCCTCAATACAGAAAAGGGCAATTAGAAAAACCACAGTTATGAATCTGTCCTTTCAGATCAATAGTGAGTTAAAATAAAGACCTGACAAAAAAATAAAGTCGTATAAAAGCTCAGGCTGAGGCAGTGGTTCATCTTTAAGAATTTCAGAAGAGGAGCGCCTGGGTGTCAGTCAGTTAGGTGTCTGACTTTGGCTCAGGTCATGATCTCGGAATCTGTGAGTTCAAACCCCACATCAGGCTCTGTGCTGAGAGCTCAGAGCTTGCTGCTTGCTTCAGATTCTGTGTCTCCTTCTCTCCCTGCACTTCCCCTGCTCATGCTCTCTCTCTCTCAAAATTAAATAAAAACATTAAAAAAAAAGAATTTCAGAAGAATTATCGTGGGAAAATGAGAATCTGCAAAATAGCTTTTATTCAGTTACTAGTCAAACATCTACATCTGTGTGAAGACCAAACTGAAACCACAATCAATCCTAAATGGAAAAAAACTGACTTCCCTAATAGATAGCATTTCATAAAGGCAGTGTGACAGTTGATCCTTTGTGGAGAAACTTGTTCAACAAGAGAAATACAGGTTTGTGTATAACAGAGCAATTACCTGTTTAGTGAAAAAAGTGTTGACTTTCAGTTCATTTCTGTCTACTTTGAGGAAAGTTTGTAGAAAAATATAAGTTATATTTTAACTTTGCCCCTCTTCAATAGTTGGTATGTGCTAGAGGAGAAAAAATTAATTTCTTTAGTTGCCTGCATAAATTATAATGATAAAGATAATTTATTTGGCTTGTATTGGATTCCTGAGCCTAGCTAATAAAAATTATTTGAATTTATTTTTCTCTGGTCCACCTTCTTTAGCCCAGGTAAAAGTAGCTGACTTTGTGTTGGTCACAGAGCATTGAGGCCTGTCATGCATGCAGGAGAGGAGGTGCCTGGAAAGCAATGTGGAGGAGTTTAAGGCATGTCATAAAGTTTGTACTGGGTATTTCCTACAGTGGCCTGCCACAATGCTCAAAGTGGCCATTAACAAATGGTTTTGAGCTAAGGCAGCATTTCCCAAACTTTGTTTTGTACGACATCAGGGCTGAAGGATATCCATTACATAGAAAATAATACAGGCATTCTGTATTCAGGTAAGTTTGGAAAATGCTGGTTAAACAAAATTAAGTAGAATTGATTCAAGAGCCTTCAGCATGGCCCTTTGCATGGTGAATCTCCAAGAGAGGGTGACTGCAGAATTTCTTAAGATATTTCTCTCCTTGGCCTCCTGCATAAACTAGGATTTTCACTAGATCTGTTGCTTAAAATGATGGGTTAAAGCCAGGGCACCTGACTTTGGCTCTGGCCATGCTCTAGGTCATGAGTTCGAGCCCTGTATCAGGCTCTGTGCTGACAGCTCAGAGCCTGGAACCTGCTTCAGATTCTGTCTCTGTCTCTACTGCTACCCCACTTGTGCTCTCTCTATCTCTCTCAAAAATAAAAACATTTAAACAAATAAAATGATGGTTTAAGGTATTGACTAAAGAAGTTCTGTGAAAATGGTTGTGTGGATCAAGGAAGATTAAACCAAAAGCCTTAATTAGTACACAATTAAGTTGATTTCTTTGTACTTTATAGTGTTTTTAAAAACCTGAAGCCAACATTTACAAATCAGGTACATGTAAAAATCAGCGTTTCAAAGTCCTCTTGAAAAATCAGAGAATGAGACAAATCTGGGCCTACAGGCCTCCACAAGCACGATGCACTGGGTCTTCAACAGCCAGTGCCCTTTAAGAGAGATGTCTGCCTGGAATTACCACAAAGCGTGCCGGCGCCCAGTTTCTTACACCAAGACAGCCTCGCTCATTTACCTCACATGTGTAGCTACAGAAATACCCCACTGGTCTCTCCCAACCATATGGTGCTAAACACCAGATGGATTCCTTCGGTTCGCTCAGGATAGGCTCTGAGGTTGAATCCAGTAAGTGGTAGATGGCAGGACAAAGCCTGGAATTTGGAACCAAATGTGCCAAAATGTTGACCGTGGTTATCTATACAGGTGGGGTTATAAAATGTTTTCTCTTCCTTTTATTTATTTTTTTTTTGCACTTTCCAAATATTCTATTTCCAAACATCTATTTCCCTTTTAATCAAAAAGAAAATTAAAAAAAAAGCTAAAAAGAACATGAATAAGCAATTTTTTTTTGAGATTTGGCTACTATGAAAATATCTGCCTTCCTTTAAATCGTAATTAATAAAACCAATAAGAAGTATGAACTTGAGTCAATAAAGCAAAAATAGATCTGTTTCAAGGGTTGTCTTAAGATCCTGTCTCCTAGCTTTTTATCATAAATTAATAATAAACTTATAGTTACATTTTATGGGGGGTAGAAAGATGTTGTTTTAACTTATATGAGTTTGGTTTCTGGAAGTTGGACATCTTTTAGCTTTTAGAATATGATATTAAATAAATCACCATTTTATCTAGAATTGATAAATATAAATTGAAGAATAGTAGATCTTTCTGAGATGATAGAGGAGCTTGGGAGAATTGAAGTGGAAAATTAAGGCCCACCTTACTGATGAAGATAGTTTCACGTTTTGGTAAAGTTTCCTTGAAGCCAGCTAGAACTCAATAGTGGATGAAGAAACATGGTGCATTCCAAAATTTTGTATTAAAACATAAGCATTTGGGATGCTGAGTTGGAATTTAGTTCCTAGGCAGAGGAAAGAAAATGGCGCTTCCTTCCAACAACCGAGAGTGGAAATACTAGAAGGACACCTTTTGCATTCCTCATTCATTTCAATTGCTTTTTCCTGGTCATAGAAAATGGCCCAGAAATGAGGGTGGGGCAAAGGAGATGGTTTCTGGGTAAGAGTAAGGAACAGGGAGGAAGGAGCCAAGAATAAAAAGGAAGAGGTTGAAGGTAGTTGAGAAACAAAGAATTAAAAGGGATATTTATATTTTATAGATTTTGGTAATAAAGGAAGAGTAGGCTTGGTTGTAATTAGTTAGTTTCTTGACCCCTCTTACTATGTTTTCTCCTCTATAAAAGGGATATAATGGTAGTACAACACTCATAAGTGTATATGAAATACTGCATGAAAAATGTGCAGCACAGGACATGACTAGGGCAATGCACAATAAATTACTATTATAAGCATTAGATTAAGAGCAAGTGGTTTTTGCTATTTTTTTTTTAGCGGGTACTGATAAAAGAATGTCTCATATAGGATAAAAGCAATGAAACAAATTGGTATTCTGAGATTTGTTTCATGGCCTAGTACATGGTCCATTTTTTTAGATGCCCTATATGAATTTTGGGGGGTAGAGAGCTCTCTGCCCATTAGATTAGGCTTTTTTTTTTTTAAATGTTTTATTTATTTCTAGGAGAGAGAGACACACACAGCGTGAGCAGGGGAGGGTCAGAGAGAGAGGGAGACACAGAATCTGAAACAGGCTCCAGGCTCTGAGCTGGCAGTCAGCACAGAGCCCGACGCGGGGCTCGAACCCACGAACCGTGAGATCATGACCTAAGAAAAGTCGGATGCTTAACCGACTAAGCCACCCAGGCGCCCCTAGATTAGGCTTCTTAATTATAATATTTAAATCTGTATTCTTACAACTTTTTTGCTTACCATCAGTTTTTGAGAAACTTTATTTTTACTCTTGTGTATATCACAAGCAGTGAGATATTAAGAAACTGCTTATCATGTAAAGCTAGGCTGGTATTTAAATGGCTTTGAGTTATAAAGTTTTTCCTTTGACTAAACCTGAATTTGCACAGAATTGAGCAGCTCAATGTATATGATGGCTAGGATGTTTCAAATGCTTTTCATTAAATGTGTGGTGTCAACTCAACAATCAGGGTAGTGTTAGATCTAGCTTCAAAGCCATTGAAGGTATTCATGCTGCCACTTAGATCTGGAAGGTTCAGATAGAGAGTCTAAAGGACATCAGCAGCTATGGAAGCTGGGAAAAGAATCTTCAGCCTAGCTAATTTTGTCCAGCCCTGTGTTGTCTAGGAAGGTTGTACCTAGGCCAGCTAAGATAACCGATGTTTATCCTGAACTTGACCTGTTCTTTGACCTAAAAGATTTCACAATTTTTCTTGGTAGCTTGTGAGGAAAATTCCTCTTAAGAAATGCCTTCTCTTTTCATTTACTTATTTACCCATTCATTTATTCTGTAACATTTGTTGTGCACCTTTTCTGGACGGCTCGCTGTAATACTGAATGTGTTACCTGGGAAACTCAGTGTAGACATTCTTTCAGGCCTTCTAGTTTTATAGTGTCTACAATTAAACGCTAAAGACATAATTCAGGACAAGAAAATTCTTAAGTGAAAAAAGACTCACATAATATGTGTCTTTTGGATATATGTATATCTTTTGTTCACTCTTGATGCTGATAATGGAATCAGAAGAATTGTTTTCACTTTTATTAACTTTATTACCTGAAGTCCAGGACATTTCTGAGTCCTTGTCAAATGCACTGATGAAAGCATAATATTGCCTTAAGAAAAAAAGTTGTATTGAGTTTTAATTAACATATAATAAATTGCTCATATTTAAAGTATACAAATTGAAGGGCACCTGGGTGGCTCAGTCGGTTAAGCATCTGACTTTGGCTCAGTCATGATCTCACAGTTCATGGGTTTGAGCCCCGCATCGGGCTCTGTGCTGACAGCTCAGAGCCTGGAGCCTGCTTCAGATTCTGTGTCTCCGTCTATCTCTGACCCTCCCCTGCTCATGCTGTCTCTCTCTCTCAAGAAAATTTTAAAACAATTTTTAAAAGTATACAATTTGATTAGTTTTGATGTATACATACATCTATGAATCCACCTACCCTCCAACATTTTACTGTGCCCCTTGGTAGTCCCTCCCTCCACCCCTCCACACCTGTCACTGGGCAACTACTGGTCTGCTCTAACTGTAGATTAGTTTACATTTTTCAGAATTTCATATAAATGGAATCATACAGTATGCATACTTTTTGATCTGGCTTCTTTCAATTGGCATGATTATTCTGAGATTCATCCATGTTGCAACACATATAAAATTTGTTTCCTGTAAAACTGCTGTGAATATCCGTGTACAAATCCTTGTATGAACTTACACTTTTATTTCTTTGGGGGAAGTACCTAGGAGTGGAATGGCTAGATCATATGAAATGTGTATGTTTAGATTTTTAGAAACCGCCAAATTTTTTCTAAAATGATTTTACCATTTTACATTCCCACCAAAATGTAGCCAGTCATTTAAAATCTTAGCTATTCCAATAGGTGGACAATGGAATGTCACTGTGATTTTAATTTGCATTTCTTTAATGACCAATGATACAGAACATGTTTTCATTGCTTATTTGCCATCTGTATTTTGGGAAGTATTTTTTGATATATTTTGTCCATTTTCAATTGAGCTGTTTGTTTTCTTATTAATTTTCCTCACATATTCTAGATACAGGTTCTTTATCAGATAATTGTCTTCCCAATGTTTTCTCTTGGCCTGTGACTCACCTTTTCATTCTCTCCACAGTCTCTTTCAAAGAGCAGAAGACTTTAATTCTGATTACGCCCAATTTATTAATTTGTATTTTTATGGATCAGAGGTTTTCTCCCTATGTTTTCTTTTAGAAATTTTGTGGTTTTATAGTTTATATTTAGGTCCGTGGCCCATTTTTAGTTAGTTTTTTCATGTAGTGTGAGATAGAGATCAAAGTTTGTTCATTTTAGCATATGGACATCCAATTGTTCTATCACTATTTGTTGAAAAAAACTATCCTTTCTTCACTGAATTACCTTTGCATCTTTGTCAAAAACCAATTGTCCTTTGATATGTGGGCCCACCTCTGGACTCCTTGTTTTGTTTCACTGATATTTCTATTTATCTTCATGCCAGGTTCATACTTTCTTGACTGTCATAGCATTATGTTGTTTTGAAATTGGTAGTATTAATCCTGTTTTTCTTTTTCAAAGTTGTTTTGGCTGTTCTTGATCCTTTGCATTCTCATATGAATTTTACTATCAGTTTGTCAATTTCTACCAAAGAAAAAGTGCTAGGATTTTGATTGTGATTGTGCTGAATCTGTAGATTAATTTGGAAAGAATTGATATCTTAACAATATTGTCTTCTGACGCATGAACATGGTATATCTCTCCACTTATATAGGTTTTTTGGAATTCCTCTTAATAATATAAGTGTAGTTTTAATGTATATGTCTGTCACATCTTTGGTCAGATTTTCCCCTAAAAATTTAATATTTTATGGTATTGACTTTTTAAATTTTATTTTCCAATTTCACTGCTAATATAGAAATATAATTGCTTTTAATACATTTATCTGGTATCCTGCAACCTGTTGAACTTACTTATTAGTTCTCATAATGTTTTTGTAGATTCTGTTTGGTTTTCTACATAGATGCTTGTTTATCTGCAAATATAGTTTTACATTTTCCTTTAGAGGTCTTTTTTTAACTTATACTTTACCCAGTTTCACTAGATAGGACCTCCAGGACAATGTCAGTTAGAAGTGGTGAGAGTGGACATTCAGTCTTAATGGACATTCAGTCTTAACTCATCATTAAGTATGAGTTATCTGTAAATTTTTCATAGATTCCTCCATTAGGTTGAGGAGGCCTCTTTCTCTTCTTACTTCACTGAGTGTCTTCATCAGGAATACCATCTTCTAAACAGATAAGTTTTTTAAAGTGGTATTACAATGATAATGGTACCATTTCATTTGCCAGAATAGTAATAGCATGTATGTGAATACATGTAATTTCTCAACTTGCTTTTATTTATTATCCATTTTGTATATAATATCTTCCACCTGAGGATATGAAGCATTTGTTAGTTAAGTCACACAAGGCAATGGTGAATTAAGCAAAAAATTACTTTCTTTTTTCTTTTTCTTTCTTTCTTTCTTTCTTTCTTTTTTCTTAAGACCAGAAAATCAAAACACCAGGACATTAGCTTAATCCTGGTGAACAATGATTTGTTTGTCTGAAGCCAAAATTTACTAATTTAGATTTTTACATCAAGGAATATTTTTTGAACAAAAAATTAAAAGAAATTTCTGAATACTACCCTTTCTGCTCTCTCTCCAATCCAAAACGGAACCCGAAGCATGTGGAAGAAAGCAAAATCTGGATCTAAGAACCAAAACCAGCAAAAAGAAATCTCATGGAGGCAGCATATTAGACCCCTGATTTATTTCAGGAAGTCAGTTGCCCAGGTCCAGGATTCATAGCAAGACATGTGTTGAAATTTGGGGATTTGGGTTGGTCAAACCGTAAGACAGTAAGGAATTAAGGCTGAAGTAATAAAAGCTGAAGTAATCTTGTGTTGCTTTACAAGATGCCTGGTGTTTATATTGAAGTTAGAATTAGTCTTATGATTCCCAAGACTGGTCAGCACATCAGAGGTTTTCTGTCTAATTCTTAACAGCATGTATAGGAGGGAAGTGGGCTAACCAGAGGTAATTTGTTAAGATAGGAAGAGTCAAAAGGCCATATCACAGGTGGAATGCTTGAGGAACTATGACTAGAAGTGGTCAAGCCTGTTGAGACTCTGAAGCAATAGCTCAGCAAAGAGATAATGAATCCTACCACTGGGCAGTGACAGCAGAAGTACAGAAGAGGACACAGATGAAAAGATGTTTAAGAGATAAACATGACATCATTTGGGCAGAGTAATTCCAAGGTCTGTAGCGTGAGTCCCTGGGTAAATGGTGATGCCATTTTCATGAGATCGGAAATTCAGTAGCCGCAGGTTTGGAGAGGCCAGTTTTGTACATGCTGAGTTCCCACTGAGAAATGTTTGGTATGTGTTGAATATACAGATCTAGGACAATATGGGGAAGTTGGGTTGGGGATGGATTTAGACATCATGGTACAGAGTTGAAAGGTGCAATCATAGGTGAGAATGATGAGTGCCACTAATGCTCCTGCCATCTCAGTGACAGTAGTCACTGGCCAACTTCATTCTAGCAACCACATTTCTGAGATTACACTGCCTAGTATTTGGACAAAAATACTGAAAAGTTTTATTCTTTTATGAATGCAAATTTCAGTTCAGTCCCTTAAAGAGAGGAATAAGACGAAGGACCCTCAGTTTGTTCTCACACAGACCATGGGGATGTGTCAGTAGTATAGAGAGGGAAATTTGTGTATGTTGTGCCCTCTCACCAAAGAGCTCCACAAGCCCAGAAAAATGTGCCCTTAAGCCCTATCTTACTTAACCTGAGAAAAGGCCAGGCAGTTACACTGGCATTTCGCTGAGACTTGCAAAATGGAACAAGGCAGAATGCAAGTGTAAATGAAACTGGATTTCAAGCCGGTGAGAACTGGTTCTAGAGCTGACGTAAGAAGGTACAACCTACATGATATTAAAGACTTGTGTAAGAATCTGCTTCAGCAAATCCCTCTGTCACAGATCTGGAATACATAAAGGTGATTCAGGAGAATGGTTACTTGGTGGAGCCAGATTTTTTTCAAATGCCTTTTTACATTTTGTTAGGAATTAGCAAATCATTTGAAAAGGTTGGAGCCAGCTTTTCAATACAGATTTTTAGAAGCAGGTGTCTTCCATATGTTTGGTGGTGGTATTTAAAAAAAATCTATAATAATGCTAACTTTGGGGTTTTCCTTCAGTCTCCTGTTGTCTAGGATTGCCTGATCTTGTTTTCCTAATGTCTGCACTTTTGTATGATGTAATGCCATAGTGTGGGTAAGGGTCTGCTGTAATTGCTGTTTTATGGGCGTTTGGTGTTATGCCACATCTTAGTGCCTTTGCACAGGTTCCCCTCATTTGCTTTGTGAACTCGTTTCTCCTCTGAAACCCTTCCCTTCCCATCCACCTCTCCATCAAGAAGCATTGACTAAATACCTTTTTTGCATCACCTCTGCAAAGAGCGGTCACTCTGTGTTGAAATAACTAATTTGTTGGAGCACTTGGGTGGTTTAGTCAGTTGAGGGTCTGACTCTTGGTTTCAGCTCAGGTCATGATCTCGGAGTTTGTGAGTTTGAGCCCCCGCTTCAGGCTCTGTGGTAATAGTGCAAAGACTGCTTGTGGTAATAGTGTGAAGACTCTGTCTCCTCTCTCTCAGTAAACAAACAAACAAATAAACTTTAAAAAAGAAAAGAAAGAACTAGGTTGTTATAGTTTGGCTTTCTTCCTAGATTAAGAAGTTCTCAAGAGCAGACATTGGACTGAGCAGAGTGACAGACACATAATAGTTCCTCAATAAATAGGCTTGCCAGAGTGACAGTTCAAGAAAAAAAGGGGAGAAAATAGACTTTTAAGGAGTCCCTAAAGAATTTAAGCAGAAAGACCTGAAACGTAGGAGGAAAAATAAGAGATAATGTGATGGAAGCCAAGGGAACAAAGAATTTTAAGAAGAAAAGCCTGGTCGTTAGTGTTGATTATTATAGAGAGCCAATGAGATAAGTACTGAAAATCCTCATTGTGTTTTTTAGGAACTGAGAAAAGATTTCCTCAGGCATAATCACATGTTAGATAATACTGCAAGTGTTGTTGCCAACACCAAGCAAAGATGTTTTGGCCAAAGAGGTGGCCAGTGACCTCTTGGAGAGATACATTGGTGGAGCTGCTTGACTTGGTGATATGCATCATTCTTATCTTCTACACAATTGCTTTTTCCTGGTGACAAACCCACCACTTATTGGGTCCTCTCCGTTTAAAAACTGAATAAAGAGTTCAAAAATAAGAAATATTGGGTGCCTGGGTGGCTCAGTCAGTTAAGTGTCCGACTTCGGCTCAGGGCATGATCTCACAGTTTGGTGAGTTTGCACCCCGTGTCAGGCTCCCTGTCTGTCAAAAATAAATAAACGTTAAATATTAATTAAAAAATATTTGCAGAATATTCAGTACAACAGAGTCATATTGAGATATGGAAGCTAATTTGGTGAATCCGAACAGGTCTAAAATCTTCCTGATGATCATTTTTTGGAACGTGATAAAGAGAAAGATGGTTCCAGTTATCAGATCGTGCAGTGCTAAACCTGCAGCTTCCTCACAAAGAGCCAAATAATTCAAAAACACTGTTTAAAACCTACCATGATTCACAAGGAAATCATGGCTGCAAAATGAGGAAATGTCTTTCAATGAAATATTTGAACATTCTGAAACTGAGAAGATAATGCCTTACTGGAAAGGATAAAAGGTTCATGAAATGGAAGCATCATTCAATATAAAATACACAACATCTGGAAGCATAAGAAATGAGAATAATTCAAAAAAGATTAGCATTGGATCTTTTTAGGAGAATGGAGACCTTTGAAACAATGGTTATTACAAAGTATAAAAATAGAGAATGTCCATTATGTACTTTAAATTACTTAATTATGCTGTAAGTTTTGAGATTCCTCCAAACCCAGAGCCCAAATCATCATTCTTTTGGCTGCCAAAAAAAAAAAATCTACTTTTGGCTGTTACTATAAAGCGGGAGGAGGTGTGGACTTAACATTACAATCTCTGAATGTCCTCATTTAGACCAAACCAAGCTACATTTTCTGTGGTTGATTATCATTCGTGTTGGCAGCCAATTTAAATATTTTGAAAGACAAGTTTACTTCTCTCATGTTCACAGATTTAATACTACTTTTAAATATATATTGTCCTTTTGTTTCATCGCCCTAAAATTTTAATAATAGCAGATTCACATTGTTCCCATTTTTCTTTTTAAGGAAATATATTAAAGGAACTGTACTCCTATCTGTTTATATTCTCTATGAGGGGAGAATGAGTTGAGCAGGAAAGGGATTAATTTGAACATACCAGGAACCTTTGAGACCCCTCTTACAACATTTAAGTTTTAGGTAATCAGGGGATGGACGATACCTCTATAGTAAGGTAGGAGGTTTTGTCCTAATTATAACTTAAATCTCAGGAAAATACAATATTTAATTAAGTGCATTTATGGGGCACCTGGATGGCTCAGTTGGTTAAGCATTCAGTTTCAGCACAGGTCATGATCTCATGGTTCATGAGTTCGAGCCCCGCATCAGGCTCTCTGCTGTCAGCACAGAGCCTGCTTCAGACCCTCTGTCCTCCTCTCTCTCTGCCCCTTCTCCACCTCTCTCTCTCAAAAACTAAAAAAAAAAGTAATGAAGTACATTTAAATATGAAAAGCCTGCACATGGTTACTTTATAATTAAAACAATTCTTACTTTCATCTCATAAACCTTACAGACCTACTGACAGCTCACTTCCAAGGGGCAGGCCTAGGGAGATGAGCTGGCCCACCCCTCAGTCATACAGTTGATGCAAAAAGAATCTGCTTGAAACCAAGAGTTAGTTTAGGAAAATAGAGAAAGACCTTTCAATTGCTTTTAGATTCCAGATACATTTAATAAACCAGCATGGTGTTGTAATGTAAAGCATGGACTTGAACATGAGCTTTGGAGTCCTATAAAACCTATGCTTAAATCTTCCCTCCCTCAGTTTCTAGACATTTGACTCAGTGCCTCGGTTTGCTCATCTACAGAACAGGACAATTAGGAAGAACCAATGAGATAATGAATGTCAAAGGCTTAGCAAAGAACCTGGCTGGTATTAAGCATGCAATAAATGACAGCTATTATTATAATGCATTTCCGATGTGTATGTATTTAACGCTACCCTTCCAGCCAGCCCCTTGAAGACAAAGACAAAATTATATGTGCACACCATACAGCTGTACCTGTTGCAGACTGTATGATAATAACACCCTTTCTCAGAGACTCCTGTTTCATTTCACACATAGTCTTAGTTAGGCTCATGATGATACCATGAATCAGGAAAGAAGCAGTCACTGAATAGCTTGAACTTCTGCTTGTTTATTGCTGTATTTCTCCCTGTTTGCATAAAATATTTGTGCGCTACAACTCTACCCTGCTGTGTCTTTGAAATGTCAATACTGGTCTTGAGATTTTGGAAGTTTTTTTTCTCTTATTATATCATTATCTCAAAGTTTAAAAAATACTTTTTATTTCTTTAGAAAAAATGCATTTTCATTAAGCTGAGGGAGATTCAAGCAGTCTCATGGGCTTTTAAAAATAGTTTTGTACAAACCACTCATTGTTTTCAAGTTAATGATACATTTCAACCTGATAAAATAGGTCTAAGTCCTGTGAGGGAAGTGGTGTAGGTGCTTCTCAGAATTAGTAAAATAACCTGATAATCTAATATGTAAATATAACTGCTGGGTTATAATTATACATATAATTGCTGGATTATAATGGCGCCCCTGATCTGGACGTAATTGTTAAAAAAAAATACTTTTCTCTTCAGACAATCTGTTGTGGTTTGAAAACCTGTGGCCAAAAGGACATAAGGAGAATAGAGAGGGAAAACTCTCTTAGCAGGGCGGTGTATCCTTAACTAGGTAAAGACACCCAACATCTGCATTTTAACAAATAGTAAAACCTACTTGGCATCCAGGAAACCAAAGTAAATGATGACTTCTAAAGGACTTCGACATCTTTTTTAATGTTATATATCTACAGGTTCCAAGCACTGGGAAGAGAAAAGGCAGATCTTATCTCCTTTATCTTCTGACCCTCACTGCAGCCAGACAGAAGAGAGTTGTGCGTGCTCCGTGTGTGTGTGTGTGTGTGTGTGTGTGTGTGTGTGTGAGAGAGAGAGAGAGAGAGAGAGAAAGAGAGGAGGGGGTGAGCGGGGAGGGTCGATGGGAGAAAGAGAGGGCACAGAAGACACAGCCCTGGGGCATGGCTGGGGAGGATAAATCAGAGAGCTATCATTTCTGCACAGTTAAAGGAAAGAGTACAGAACATTTCCACATAAATAGAGTGAGGGGGAAAGAACAAAGGGCACAAAAGCGCCAAATCCAGAGGAGATAGAAAGAAAATATGTAAGAGGTCAAGCCAGAATCGAGCAAATGCTGGTTTTTCTCAGACCACCAAACCACCGACCACTTGGGTTAAAAGCAAGGCAGAGACCCGCCAGGGTAACATTTACTTTTCATCTGCTGAGCAGAGGCCATCGTCAGTCCTGCGGTCCCAGCTTGTTTGCTAGACCTCTGACCCTGCTGCCAGACAGTTGAACTTTTAGAGAAGCCTTCCGCCAGGTAGACACAGGATGGAAGGGCGGGTCGGGGAGCTGTGCTGGGTTCCCGGCACTGCTGCTCCATCCACACCCACAGCGCGTTCCTTCCTGATCATCACCAGCCATCTCTCATCTCCTCCTTGCAGCCAACTTCCAGTTGGCTGCCGGCNCGGATGTTCGTTCTGGGTACGCAGTTCAAAACAAAAGGGTACGAGGCAGTATAAAAATGTGTCCCTCACACTTTTAAAAATCTCCAAGTTTGAGAAGGAGCATGAAAAATAAGACTTGCAATTTGCATAGGTTATTTATTCTTAAGTAGCAGGTCGTGTTTCCTCTATGGCATTGCACTAACGGCAATTCCACATGGCGACCTTCACACCACTTTTTATGACCATCTGCAGGAGCAGGCGCCTGTGTGCCCACATCTGCTCAAATTCCCCGCTCTTCTGCACCTAATGATTTTTTGGATCTCTCCTCCCCTGTGCTATTAACTATTGAAGGGAGGGGCTACTTAGTAATTCTACACCTGTTCAAGTCCACGCCTATCAACTTGCTAAGCTTCCCAAACAAGTGCTGGGTAAAGCATGAGAACATCTGAATCTGGGACTGAAGCGGCTGTGGTGGCTGCTGGGTTTGGCTTTTTGGCTTTTTGTTAAAGAGTCTCGAATGTATCTCCTACAATGGCAGTTGATGACAGCAATTTATATTCCAGAACGAAGAACAAACTAAATTCGTCTCAAAATGATTATAAATCATCAAGACGGAGTAGCCTGCCGCCTGAACTACTCATAGGAAATGACATTAGAGGGAGACTTCAAAGAAACTTGAAAATTTTGGAGCCCGTTCACCTGAGGCGCCCGAGAAAGAGACCGTCCATATTTCCAGGTAGGAATTGTTTAAGTTTATACCTGCCAGTAGGAAAATAAACAAATAAGGACTGTATTTCATTTATTACAATCAGATGTGTTACATTTAAAATTAACCTGGGACATTTGGGAGCTTACAGGAGACAAATAAATATGTCTAAATTAAAAAAAAATAATAATTCTTCCATCTGAAAGCTTCGTCACCTTCCTCCTTTTCTTTTCTTTGTTTCGTGTAACATCTTTAAGGATCTGTAAATAGGCAGCTATTTTATTACTTGTGAGGAGCAGCCAGATCATGGAACTGCTTTCCTTGCAATTTGGAAGAATTCCATGCTGCATTTCATTCTCTGGCGTATTTTCTTTATTTTGCAAGATTATTGGATTGTTGAGTGAAGCCGATGTTTGTGTGCACCAGAAATTAACACCATTAAATACTCAAATGCATGCTTCAAATTCCTGTCTTGCATCAGAGCCTAAAACCATTTGTAGTAAAGGGCTCAATTAAACAATGTGGATAGTGAACTGTATTGCAGCACAGAAGACTCATGGATTTCAATCTTGATAAAAGGACTCTGATGTCTGCTTCAGATGTCCATGCCTGGATATTACAGGTATGTAGATCATATAAGATGCCTATGACAGGGGCATCACTGGAGAGTGATCACTGGAGTGTATGAATTATGTAGTCAACTTGATCTCAATGCTGTTTGCATTGGAAGAAACTAGAAGAAACTGAAGAAACTAGAAGTGGCCTTTCTGTTATGATTGAGTTGTTGGAGTCTCTACGGGGGACTGATTAGACCCAACTGCCAAGGACTAACTCTGTGATGATAGAAAACAAACAAACAAAAAACAATTCAAGCAAGTTTTACCTCGTAAAGATGGAACTGAATTTCCTAGTAGCTGAGTCATTACCCAGCTTTAGGAAATCGCTAGGAGGTGATTTAGAAATTTGGGGACTCAAGGCCACAAGCTGAAAATTACATTTCTTAATGGAGCTGTTGTTTTCATTCATTTCTTCTTGGTTCAGTGATATTGCTCTGATGTCAAACTCTGCTGCAGGAAACAGCAGAGCCCAGACTAGAATGGGCCAGAGATCCGAGTGGGTGAGTGTGCTGTGATGTGAAGGAAGGGGCAATATGAAAAATACTGCAAGGAAGAGTACGGACTTGTCCAATGTATCTAGAAAAATAGTTACTCTCTGCTGGTTCTCTTTGATCTGAAGGTACCAAGGAGCCCAGGCTGGCCTGGTTATCCTGATATGGTGTGCCCGGGAGCACCTTGTGTTGAGTTGGTTTGCTAGCACTTTTTCACAAACGTCTTCCCAGACCTTTTCTTCACCTCCTGCTTTTTCCGCCCTTCTTTATTCTTTGGTTTAACATCGCCCAGATCCATTTATCTTATGATGCCTCCTGCCTTCCTCTACCACTGCCGGCCCAGCCCCATACTTCATGGAGCCTTCTCCTTCTTTCCAATCAGCCAGATCCTGGGGCATGTTGTCTCCTTCCACTGTGATTCCCATTTGTCTTCCCTTTCTGTAAGGTCATTTCACTCTGGGCTGTCAGCTACAGTGGGAAAACTGTGGGAAGACCTCTTGGTTTGGACCTCACACAGGTTATCCTTTCTAAGATCTTGAATTGTCATGACTGATACAACAGAGTAGAGTTGTGAAAAGGGCCCTGCGCTTAGGGGAAATGAGTTCTAGTCTAGACGGTGCCCCTCAATGGCTGTGTGTTCTCTGGGCCACTCCACTGACCCTGTGGCCTTCAAGTACATTATTTGTTTCTGCCCCACTTTCCCTCCTTGGGGACAGTGACAACAGATAGGCCTTTCTCACCCTTCCAACGTTTCACTATATTGACAGGTAGAGAGTTACCTGGCCAAAGTTTGGGCAATACTGGCTACTTGATTTCTAAATTCCTCTTTAATTAAACCATGACTCCATTGCCATGCAGATTGTACCACTTCTTTTTGCAATGGATAACTGCAAATCCCACCAAAGCTCCTAAGCGTCACCTGAAAACAGAAATGTGCATGGACTGTGATAACTGTCGCCATCTTATACAGCTGTATAGCTGCACACAGTGAGCAGATTATGATGCATGTGGGACCTGAGAGAGAAACTAAGGTGCATCTCGGAATTAACAACTGGCAAAACTAGGGCTCAGACCTGCTCAGACTCCAGTGTTAAAGCTGTCTACTACACGGCACTCCATTGTCAACGTTGTTGTCATTTTTCTGATGAGATTCAAGACTCAAAGAGATATCAGCACTGCACTGTGTATTATTCACTCTGACATGCATACCCTCAACGTCAGGTCTCATGTTCAGTCCCGTGCTGAACAGTTAACCAATTGTCAATCCATCCATTCATTTATGAGATATTTGTTTCATTCCTGCACTGTGTTAGGAATAGACCTTTAAGAATCTAACTACATATTACCTTTTCTTCTGTTGCCCACTTCTCCTCTATGGGCCATCTCACACTACAGAGAGTCATCCACCCAAGATGCAAGTCTGTTTGCTTCATTGCTTAAAATTCTTCAGTGTTACCACTGCTCTTAGGATAAAATCCCAACTCCTTAATGTGAAGTATAAGAGGCTGCATAATCTGATCACTGCTTCACTCCCCAGCCTCTCTCTCAGCACACCTTCCCCTGGCATCCCAACCAACTCAGCCAACCTCAGACCTCCATGGCCCATCATGTTTGCTATTCTAGGGAACCCTACCTGTACAGTCTCACTTAATTCCCACCCTGGCTTTCGGGGTCAGCTTGACATCCCTTCTTTTAGGAAGTTTTCCTGACCTCCGCCTCTGGGTTGGGTCCATTCTGTGTCCTCCTCCTTCTCCTAACACCTGGACTTTTTCCTATCACAGCACTTATCACACTGTATTGTAATTGTCTGTTTACTTGTTGGTATCTCCTACTAGCCAGTGAGCCTTGGCTCATATCAGTCTCATTCACCATTGTATCCCTAGTACCTATCACAATGTCTGGCACATAGTATGTGCTCAATAAATATTTATTCAATTGATTCAAGATGCACTGAACTGAATTAACTCTTGGCGTACCTTGTTTTCTGTCTTCTTCCAGACTTTCTTCATTACCTCCCAATACACACACACACACACACACACTTACATCCTTGTTATGCCCTTTGTGTCATTCCCCACCTGGGCTTCAAGGCCCAGTTAAAATCTTCTATCTTCTTTAACCACCCACTCTACTTCTCTGACCTATTTGAGTTCTCCTTTATGCATACCACTTCCTTGGTCTCAGTACTACATAAATCTGTAAAAAAAAAAAAAAAAAAAAAAGAGTACTTCGTGGTATTATGTTCCATTGTCTTAGTCATAATGGGTTCAGTGGTCACTTTGTTACTTTGTGACAACTGATAAGTTTTCATTTATATAGAAATTCTCTGAAAATAGGGACTGTATCTTATATGCCTTTGCATGGCCCAGTTGTCCAGGAGAGGGAATTGCACATAGTAAGTGCTCAGCCAACATCTGGTGGTTAATTAACTGATTTTCTGTGCAGCTGAGTCCATTCCATAGGGCCTGAGTCTAGCTCCAGCAAAGAATTAGTTGGCATATAGAGACTGTAACAGGGGAAGATCTTTATACTGACTTTCCTCATTTTAAGAAATCCTGATAAGGGGAAAAGCACAGGTATCCCTTGTCTCAGTGGGTAAGTCATTCATTGAAACATGTGCTAAGATTCTACTGTCTACCAGGGACTATTCTAGACCTTGGGGAGATAGCAAATAGTATGTTTCTGGTCAGAGCAGATGGGAAAGAATGGGTGCCTGGTATATTATACGACTCAGTAAATGCCTCCTCAATAAAGGAACTCAGGGCACTGAATGTTTAAAAGGAAAACCAATACATTTTAAAGTCATATTTACACAAAAACATTAAATACTAACCATTTTTCTTCCCTTAAAGAAGACTCAAGGGGCACCTCGGTGGCTTCGTTGGTTAAACTTCCAATGCTTGATTGTGGCTCAGGTCATGATCTCACAGTTTGTGAGTTCGAGCCCTGCATCAGCAGGGCAGAGCCCACTTGGGGTTCTCCCCTCTCTCTCTGCCCCTCCTCTGCTCATGCACGTGTACACACTCTTTCGAAATAAATAAATAAATACAACTTAAAAAAAAAAAAAGAAGTCTCAACAATAGAAGTTCGAGCTGAAGTTCTATAATTTCACCAGGGGCTCACCAGGCATGGTGTGAGTGTATGTCTCTAGCAAGCACCAGCCTGGCCTCCCCGTCCTCCTAAAAGCTAACGGCAGGCTCAGCTCAGAGAAAGAAAGGGAAGAGAGAGACATTCTCCTAACATACACCATTCCCATAAGCATGTCCGATTAAAAAGAGCATCTCGTCCTGTACCTGGAGGCAAGTGGGGCTCAGGTGTCAGGTGTAAGGGGCTGTTCACTTGGTGCTCTTAAGCAGACAAGGTGGTCTGTATAATCAGCAAGTTCTTAAAATGTCTTCCTGATTTTTACAGTCATCTGTTGTGAAAAGCAAGCACTCGTCTGCTTGGAGGAAACAGGCTGTTCCACATATTTCCTTGTCGCTTAGTCAGAGGACAGCGTGATGCGGATTGCTCACGGCCGGAGGAGGGACTCTGAGCAGCACTCACAAGGCACATAGACCAGCATCTGGCTGATCCCGATGCTCAGTTTTAGCTCAGCCCGTTCCAAATGGCATGTTTATCTTCAAATCCACAATCTAAAAAAAAGTTATTTAAAATCATATTATTTGTATTATCAAATAGATTTTGAACATTTCTAAAGTCAAACTGCTTTTTTTTTCCTTTTTCTTACTGTATGTATGTTTCTATTGGAAACTCAAGGTAGTCATTTGAACAATGGCACCTGGACGTGTCCCGGCTTCCCTTGAGGGTGGCCAGAAGGAGAGTTTGAGGATGGGCAGTTTGATTCAGGTTCCCTACTTATCACAGGCACAGTAAAAGACACTGTAATTAAACATGCCTCCTCAAGTATTGTTTTCTCTGGTAGAGTTCTATCATTCCAGAACTCTGCTGAATAGCACATTTGGTGACATTTCAGCAGGGCCTTCAAGGGAAGGGGAGAACTTAGGGCCTCCTTAAAGATGTGCTATAGAAAGATTGTGTCCTGGGGTGCCCAGGTGGCTCAGTCGGTTAAGCGTCTGACTTCAGCTCAGGTCATGGTCTTGGGGTTTGTGAGTTCAAGCCCCACATCAGGCTCCATAATGAGTGCATGGAGCCCTGCTTGGGATTCTCTCTCTCCCTCCCTGTCTGCCTCTCCTCTACCTGTGTGTGCAATCTCTCTCTCTCTCTCTCTCTCTCTCTCTCTCTCTCTCTCAAATGAATAAACTTAAAAAAAAAAAAGACTGCATCCTGGGATCATGTTTTGTTGTCACTGGTTGCGAATACGCTCAGTGGCTCTGCTTGGTAATGACAGAAGCCATACTTCATACACCCTGGTATTCCCCACAACACCCACTAGCAGGCTTTGCATATGGTAAGTGTGCAAGAGGTGGTGCAGTAGTCCAGCAGGACAGAAGACGTGTGAGAATAAATCACGACCACTCTGTGGGCCGCACCCCTGCCCATCTGGTCCCGTAACTTCCTCCAGCAGCTCCTTCCACAGCAGGCCACACTTAGGCGCCAAAGCAGAGGGAGCCTCAAAAGCAGCAGTCTGAACTTCTATTTTAGCCAAAGAATTTCAGAGTCAATATCTGCCCCACAACTGAGTTCAAGTTCTGATCCTCTCTCTTACTAAATGATTAAAGTCACTTAATCTCTCAGAATTTATTTCCTTCTCCGAAAACACTAGTTTCACGAGTTGTGTTAAGCTCCAATGAGATCACGCGTGACTGTAAAATGATACACAGCTGTGATTGCCAGGGGTCTCTTATTCTTTGGTGCCAGTAAAGGTTTTGTTTTTTCATAATTAGTGCTTTTCCTATTCATGGGTGGATAGTGGGTGTGATTATAACACTTTCACAAATCTTCATGGTTGGAAAGTTCTCCAAAGTATTCTTTTTAATGTTTATTTATTTTTGAGAGAGTGAGAGAGACAGAATGTGAACAAGGGAGGGGCAGAGAGAGAGGGGGACACAGGATCTGAAGCAGGCTCCAGGCTCTGAGCTGTCAGCACAGAGCCGGACGCGGGGCTTGAATTCACAAACTGCAAGATCATGACCTGAGCTGAAGTCCGACACTTAACCGACAGCCACTCAGGCGTCCCTCTAAAGTTTTAAATCAAAACCTTTGCTAATCTAAATTCTATATAAAGAGACACTAGTAAAAGACACATTAATTTTAATTTTTTCATAAAAAGAGGAGGACATAGAAAATCCTATTTGTGATACATTATCTATGTATTTTCTTATCGTGAATCGTTAAACTTGAGAGTCCTGTCATGTAAAACCTCTGAAAATTATTTAATATTAGAAACATCAATGTCTGTGGTTTATAAACTTACTTATAGCCTTGCCATGTTAAATACTTTTGCCTAATTTTGCCCTATTTTGCAAGGCCTTAGCCTTGCTTTTGGAAACTCAGTCCTTGTGCTTTTTTTTTTAAACTAAAACTCAGACTAAGAAGATAATTGGTTTGCACTTATAATTTTTAAAAAATCGCCTCTATAGAAGATTGTAAATGAATTCACCCCTTGAAATTAATCTCTTTAAATACTAGTGTTTAGACTTCAAAATCTTCTGAAGGTCAGTGTTTAACATTTTGACTTAGAATATTTAAAAATATTTATGGAATTTCTTACTAAAAAGTACTGGGGCAGCAGACACAGATAGCCTGCTTACTTAAATAATCAAATTTATATATTGGACGAGTTTATTCAAGGGGATGAAGTTTTTGTTCCTGTTTCACTTTGTTTTCTAAAAAGAAAATGGAAACAAACCTTTAATAAGATTAATAGTGGTAAACCAGTTACTTTAAGGAACACAAAAATGCTGAGACTGTAATATTTATAGGCATGATTTAAAAGCCAGTGGAAATATGTTTTACCTTTGTGCAGGGACCACGTGTACCCAGCGTAAGCAGAAGGTGTTAGATTTATAGTTCCACCTCAGGTATTTGTCCCTGTCATAAAAAAGAATAAAAAATAAAAAATATAGGTTTCTGAATTCAGATTTTACTGTATAAGTATTTTGAAAAGTGGCTTAAACACTTCTGTTCTGAAAGCAGTTCCTCTCCATTTGTTGATTTACAGAAATGTACAACTTTACAGATTTGAGTTCCCTTACACTTTCCCCCCTATTGTATTGCTGTAATACAATAATAATTGTAATAATTATGCTAATTATTAGAGCTAATAATGCTCTAAATATGTATTCACATTGAGACTAATGAAAATATCACATACTTTTACATCCATATAATTTGGTGCTTACTCAGTATAGTTCAATGGTGATTTTTAAGCATTTTTATTATTTTTAAGAGGTTTTTGTGCTTTTTAAATTTTTTTAATTTTTTTTTTATTTTTGAGAGAGCGACAGACAAGTGTGAGTGGGGAAGAGGCAGAGAGAAGGAGACACACAATCTAAAGCAGTCTCCAGGCTCAGAGCTGTCAGTACAGAGCCTGACGCAGGGCTGGAACTCATGAGCCATAAGATCATGACCTGAGCTAAAGTCAGACTCCCAGCCGACTGAGCCACCCAGGTGCCCCATTTTTAACTGTTTGCATAAATAATGTATTTTTAACAACTATTTAGGTTGGGGATGGCCCACCAAATATACATTTACC
>NW_027527955.1:731163-778749 GCF_008692635.1 Crocuta crocuta
CCCCACATTCTTTCACTCCAAATACTTTGGGACTCCGTAACTATCTAAAGGATGTTTGCCTTCAAATTACAATTAGGATACCTCTGGTTTTTCTTTCAAATCTAGAAAAATATAGAGTTGGGAGCAAGGGGTTACAAAATGAGATGAGGGGCATCTGAGTGGCTCAGTCAGTTAAGCAGCTGACTTTGCAATTCATGAATTTGAGCCCCGCATCAGGCTCTGTGCTGACAGCTCAGAGCCTGGAGCCTGCTTCAGATTCTGTGTCTCCCTCCCTCTCTCTCTCTCTCTCTCTGTCTCTCTCTCTGCCCATACCCTGCTCCCACCCTGTCTCTCTTTCTCAAAAAATAAACATTAAAAAATGAAAAAAATGACCCAAATAAGATGAAACAGGTAGTTATTTTCAGGTGATGTGCATGTACAAACTCATCACAAGATGGCCAGGGTGTTTTTCAGTCACAATTTGAAAATATTTCCATCCTAAATGGGTCATGAATTAACTTTTTTGTGCTGAGCAGCTGATTGTCTTGTACTTCTGAGCATCCTGGAAACATCAGAAATATATCCAGACATAGTTCTGAACATCTCAACATCCAGAGCCCAAAGACAGAGGAGCCCCAAGGATGCTCATTAGATCAGATTCACCAATGGTGTTGGCTCCGCTATCAAATACCATACTTCTCTCCCCTCTCCACCATCACTGACACTTAAGGAAGACTAAGGTCAGCTTAGTGGATAATCCATGTTAGATAGCATTTTAGAGTAATTGTGGGCAAGAAAGACACAATTGAAGGAAACATTCCTTACTTCTTAGTATTATAGAAGGTGCCCAATGGTAACTGGAAGATACCCTTGAGAAAGACTGCAGCATCTATTCAACAAGAATCTAAACTTTGTTTTGCTGAATGAATGTCTATTAGGTGCAAAACACTGCAAGGAGTGGATGATGGTTAAGGAATGGATACACAGTAATTTGTTCTCCTATCTAATTTTTTACTAGGAAAGCACGGGGCATTAATTTGGGCACTCACGCTTCTCTCGCAACCAATATTTAAGCCTCTGTGTTGTACCAGCTAATGGGCATACTGACACCATTTCATCTGGCACAGGAGCCCTAATTGGCAATGAAGCATCACCCTACAGGAAAGTCCCAGGAGACCTTGATTCTCCCCCTCCTCCCTTTCCTCCTCCTCCTCTGCCTCCTCCCCCTCCTGCTCTGGGCTTCTTTGCCAGGGCTTTGTTTCTTTTTGTAATTTGTGCCTCTTTTCTGAGCCCTGTAAAACACAGCTAGATGGAAAAAAGTCGTGAGTCAAATGTCCCTCCCTGAGGCTCAACTCAGCAAGGGTTTTCCAGTCCTTTGAGATATTTGAACTCCTGCATAACTAAGGGAATATTAACTTATCAATTTAGGGCAGAGGCCCAGACTACCCATCCCCAGGTCCTCACCCATGTTAAGAACCACAGGGTAAGATACTAGGACTCTCTCTACCACCTCTTGACCATTTAAAAAAAATGGTAACAATGTGTTATGGACTGAATGTTTGTGCCCTGCATCCCCCAAATTCTTATGGTGAAGCCATAATCCCCAGTGAATGGTATTGGAAGATGAGACTTTGGGAGGCAGTTAGGCCATGGGAGTGGAGCTGTTCTGAAAGCGCTTAGTGCCTGTATCAGAAGAGATTCAAGAGAGATGATCTCTCTCTCTCTGCTGTGTGAGGACACCCTGAGAAGGCAGCCATCTGCAAACCAGGAAGAAGGCCCTCACTAGACATCAAATTAGCTAGTACCTTGACCTTAGACTTCCAAGTCTCCAGAACGGTGAGAAATGAATGTTTGTTGTACAAACTACCTAGTCTACAGTAATTTGTTACAGCAGCCTAAACTGACTAAGCCTCAGTGCTGGTTGGAGGCAGCCAACTGGATGAATGAGAAACCGTTAAGCCCTTAAAAATAAAAGCTGATAAACAATGCAAGTAACATTATAAAATATACAGAAATGTTCCAATGAATAAAACTTAGTGAACACCCTTCATGATACTGAATGCTGCACAGAAATCGCATTAATCAAAAACAAGATAAACTGTAAGCACTGTACTTATTTTCTTTGGGTACAGAATCATAGAAATATTGCCAAATTGTAGATGCTTTTAATAAACATGTCACAAACTACTACATAACTATTTAAATAGAAGGAAATACATTTTTGGGGAATTGTAAACATCTCAAAGTTATGGCCTTGCATTTTGTCTTAATTTCTGCTAAAATAGGGCTTTGTTATTTCAGATACCCCCATGCTGTTCAGTCAGTCCTTCTTCAACAAAAAGTTGGTGACTAAATCTGGATGCTTAACCAAACTTAACTAATATTTATAATGATAGGAGCCATTTTATTGGCAATAAATCGGCTTCTGATTTCTGCACCATACGCTCCCACACACACAAAGGTGGATGGGCAGGAAGAAAACGGAAGTGGTGCAGGGTGATATTCTCCATGGACAACCTAAAATGAAGACACAAAATCTGCATCAAGGGGTGATGATAGCGGGTGAGGGCGATATGGAAGAAATCCATCAGGAAGTTGTCTAACACACGCAGCAGAGGGAACTTAAAAAGAACAAAACATAAAAAGAAAATAATGTGACATCCACATGTACAATCACCTCCCACAGCAGGGAATATGTGAAGTGGCTTTTATTTTGAAGACTTCACTGCTATGGAAAGGGCAAGATGACTCTGCAGGTACGAAACTGGGTTTGGTGTTGCCTTTGGGAAGTGGGGAAGCTCCCTAAATGTTACCCAGGTGGTTAAGAGGAAGGGCAACCGGAGTGCCATCATTGTTTATTTGCTAAGTAATGGTTCCTCTTTTAGAAGGTTGCTTTTTGTTGTTTTTTTTTAAGTGTCCAAACATTGAAAATAGTGAGGAGTTAACACATTAACTAAGGTGGGATTAAATAAGGTGGGATAGGAAGAATGGAAGTTTTCTGTTTCATCCTTTCTCCCAAACAACAACAAAGGATTATAACCCAACCACTGCCTCTGAGGGATTTACAAGATAGTGGATCAGAGGGGAGAGGAGGTAGAGGAAGAAGAGAGAGAAAGAAGCCCCAGAGAGCTCATTGGATTCTCTTATTTCCACACTCCTCCTAAACGCTCCCTAGCTCAGTCTGTACATTATAATCTAAATTGTGTGTGTGTGTGTGTGTGTGTGTGTATAGATAGATTAGTCTCTAGCTTAATTATATTTGGCAGCAGAGGTAGAAATTACTATATGCAATTTTGATGCTTAGACAGAAGTTTTCATTACATTTGAAAATACAATGTGTACCTCAATAAAAAAAAAGAAAAGCAATAAATAAAAGCAAAGCAAAGAAAATACAGTGTGTAGGAGTAGATGAAAAATATACTCTAAAATCCACCACCTTCTTTTAGAAGCTATTGTAGAGTGGTATAGTGTTTGTTTTGCTTCTTTAGATAAGTGTGGACATTGAACACTGAGGGATACTATAAGATAGCTTAATATGTAAAAGTTGTGCACAAAGTACAGATTAATCAGCCGACTGGAATTCTGCCCATACCCTAACATGTCTGCAAGCCCCTAATTTCTCATACTCAACAGTTATAATCTTAAAGGACCACATTGCTGTATGCTACTCATTGCTGAATGAGTGGTGTACAATATCTTTTTAAATGTGGCATAATAAACTCTTGTGTATTTTAGGAATTAAAATAAAGTTATAAAATTGAAGGGCAATAAATGTAAAAGTGCCAACATTCCTCCAAACAGCGTTTAAGAAATATAATTAGGTGAGAAGAATATCTCACTTTCAAAATTGTTAATGCTATTATTGGGAAAATAGGGAGAAGTGCACCCATCTTTAAGTTGTATGAGTTAGTCAAGCCTGCATCTTGCCTACTCCAGACATCAATGAGCTATTTCAGTTTGTCATCATTGTTGTTTTAACCGATGAGAGGGCATTTTAAAACTCTATGGCATTTCCTCAAAAGTTTAATTCTCTCCTAGGTATCCTACAGATACGCCTTTAGTCCTGGAGATTGACTACTTTATTTCAGAGCCCAGACCAAAAAGTGGTTGGTGGTTGTGCTGTTGAAGAATCTAGACAAGAAAATAGCCCACTTGGTAGTCAGCATAGTAAAGAATCAGAGAATCATCAAATTTTGGACCTGAAAAAAGTCTTAGAATCTAATTCCATGCACTCATGTTACATATGAAGAAATAACAGACCTACACAGACAGTTCACACTGAGGGCCTCCTGCTTCCCAGTCTAATCTTCATGATATCACCACAGAAACCTAGATTAAGAATCTCTGCAGTCATTTTTTACAAACAGAAAGAGTGAAGAGAAAATGACACTCACAGCTTTCCTTTCCACAGGGTTGTAGAGGCAAACAGTCCATGCACCAACCTGTTTATTCAACCTCTCCATGCTCACCATTTTGTACACTGTGGTGGGGTGGGGGTGGTAGACAGGTGAGGTTGCAAGTTTTAAAACATACATGTCAGTCACAGTTGGTGAGACCCAACTGGGATGGCAGTTGAGTCTAGTCTAGTGCATGGCATCAAGATCTCAGCAGGTTTTAGTTTTTAATAACTCTTTTTTAGGGGCGCCTGGGTGGCTTAGTCGGTTAAGCGTCCGACTTTCACTTGGGTCATGATCTCGCGGTTCGTGGGTTCGAGCCCCGCGTCGGGCTCTGTGCTGACTGCCAGCTCAGAGCCTGGAGCCTGTTTCAGTCTGTGACTCCCTCTCTCTCTGACCCTCCCCTGCTCACGCTGTCTCTCTCTCTCCTAGAAATAAGAAAAAATTTAAAAAAAAAGAAAAAAGATAATAACTCTTTTTTAAATAAACATTTTAAATACATTTTTAAATAAATAATATCTTTCATATATTAAAAAATTCTCTTTCTTTGACAAANTCCTAGAAATAAGAAAAAATTAAAAAAAAAAGAAAAAAGATAACTCTTTTTTAAATAAAAATTTTAAATACATTTTTAAATAAATAATATCTTTCATATATTAAAAAATTCTCTTTCTTTGACAAAAAAAATCAGTTGAGAGAGAGGAAATTTAAGTTTAACGTAACTTTAGTTCAAAGAAACACACAGGAAACATGATTCTCCTCAGGAGAAAACCTGGATCCTATATAAATATTGTCTTTTGGGGGAGAGGGTCAAGGAATATGTTCCTTTTGAAAGGAAAAAGGTCTATTGAATTTTCATTGCCTTCACAGACTGAGATTTGTCATTATTCCCTTACTACAGTGAGGAAACAAAGTTATATGGAATTTAGATATTCATTCAGCACAAATGACTTTGATTTAACTTTGGACGCCCCTGTTCTTTAAAAGCCCTTTGAGCCACCCTATCACATGAGATTTTTTTCAACGCTTACCCTTACAATATTCTTCAACCTGTAGCCATCTTGCTGGTTCCTTTCTCCTTCTCTTCTCCCCTCTACCCTTCCAAATCACTTTCTACCATGTCCCCACAATTTCATCCCCTTCTCCCTCTGTTGTATAGAGCAGTTCTGGTCTTAACCTTTCCAGCTTCTCAACTCTTCTTCAGGCCTGTTACTGCATATCCAAAACCAGTCAAGGTGCTCATCCAAATCAAAGGACCTTCTGAGGCTACTTCCTTTAAGCCTGTGGTCAACGTAAGAGTACATGAGAACCACCCACAAATCTGATTAACATTAAATTCAGATGCGGGCTCATCAGTTTGGGATTGGCCTAGAAACACTTATGTTAATAGTCATGATTTGATTCTGATAGAGAGATCTTGAACTCATTCTTTGGGAAACTCTGTAGTACAGTGAGATTTATCTTCTACTTGAGGCAGTTGGAGTCTAGGTATCAGGGTTTTCTCTCCTTTTCATATAGAGAGAAAGAGACCCCACTATGATTGGAGTTAAACATCTCCCCATTGTTTTATCGCTCAGCCCATCCTATGGTATAAGCCAGAGATCACTCTCGTTAGAAGCTCAGTCAGTTGAAACTTGGGTAGACTCATTAGCAGGGGATAAGACTCATATTTCCTGTCCTAAGAGGATTTCTCTTGTCAGAAACATGTTTGTATTCACTTGAACGGGCTCAGTGACCCATGTAGCTAAGTCACATAGAGGACCAAGCCTACCCTGAGAGAGCCCAGAGGACTTTGCTTACCATCCATCCTCCAATGGTGTTTAACAGAAGACAGTCTTAAAAGACCAGGAAGGAAGACCATTTGGGATTAGCAGAGTTCCACATTATTTTGTATTTTTAATATCCAGCGTAGTTTGTGATTTAGGTGGCATTATTGAATAAGAGTAGCTTTGTTTTCAACTCCATTTACAGTACAGCTGTGTCTCTTTCGAAAGATCATTCAAATACAAGAATCAGAAAGCGATCCAAGGGTCATTATAAAGTATTTAAATCATCCATGCTATGAATTAATAAATTATATAAGGCATTTTAAATAGTTTGTTTTATTGAGATGAGCACTGGGTGTTATATGGAAACCAACTTGACAATAAACTATGAAAGAAAAAAATAAAAATAAAAAATAAAACAAAAGAAAATATTTTGTTTTACAAAACTGTGGTGCCCACTCCTCAGAAAGATATTAACCCTATTGTGTAAAGAAATATATATATCTATATTATTCTTTCTAATGAGTTTATCTTTTTTCATGCTTCTGTCATCTTTTTACCTTTATTCTTAGCTCTTTGAATAGAAGAGCTAAATTTTCTACTTTGTTGTTGTTGTTGTTGTTGTTGTTGCCTTGAAACATTTTACTCAATGATTTCAGCCCATAGTAGGTACTCAGGAAAATGCTTATATCCTACCCAGGGCCCTGCATACACTCCCCCCTTCCATTAGCAGTGTTTGAATCTAGATAGGTGTTTTAACCACCCTGTGTTCCTGAGAATATTCCCTGTAAAGTAAGATAAAAATAATAGCCACTGCCAAGAATCTCTACTCTTTTAGGACCCCTCTGGAGTCTAGAACTGCGTCTCTGAAGGACTTCTCTCATCCACTGGTAGACTTCCACAAAACATTGAATTCTGCATTTTATTTTTGATAGTGCATCGCTCATGGCCCCTTTGCTTTCAGAATCAAGCCTACGCTCCCAAGCACAGCGTTGAAGGGCCAGCAGCCCTTCTAGACTGGCTCCTGCTCAGATGAAAGGCTTCATCCCTGCCCCGACCCCTTCCATGTGCTGCTCCGACTCCACCAACCACTGGCTGCTCGCTGGCCCTGCTGGTCTCTCACTGGCACAGGTCTGCACACAGCCTTCTTCCATCTGCCCGCCATGTTTTTCTCTGTCATCTTCTATTTCAAGGCTGAGCTCAAAGATCACCTTATCATTCAAACTGTCCCTTACAGTCCCACTCCCAGATAATTTAGTTGAGCCCCACCTTTTGTTCCCTGGGTCTTTGCACATTGTGCTATTATAGCATTGAATTCTGTACGTGTCTGTTGTTCTCACCACCCTCTCTGCCCAGGCCCCAAGCCTTTCGGAGGTAGAAACTGTAACCCACGGATGAATGAATGAGCGAATGCTTTGCCTGTCTTAACTGCCTGGTTTGTCTCAGCCATCAGTAACAAGCACAGAGCTCAATTATTTCCTAAAAAGCAGTAATCTTTTTTTGTATTCATTCCCTGGTGAAAGTGGTTTCCTCTACTTGCTCCTGTCTCCAAATCTCTTATCACCTGGATTCCTGTTATTTTACTCTTGCTTTAATATATCCCAGTTTGACAAGATTTCTTTGCTTATATTACTAGCTACTTTAAATCCTTCACAGATTTCATTAAGTGATAACTATAATACAGTATCCTCTGAGCATTATCTGAGGTAAATAAAATATTTTTCCTTCAAGGGGAGCCTTCTTACCTGCCCCCCATTTCTCTTTCTCACTTACTGTATCCTGGGTGGAGCTGACGTCAGTTCTTCCTCTGTCCATCCAGTTCCCTAATGGTTTTGAATCATTATTCTTTATTAATTTGTTTTGCTTCAGCATACATAATTGACTACAATTACTTGACAGTTTCATTTTGGATAATGTAGATTTACAAACTCAAAACTTTGCCATGCACTTCACTTTTGCTGATATCATTATGTATGCTTCAATAGCAGGGATTATTGTGGTGTTTTGTGCAAACAATATGGAAGAGTTAAGTAGCAAGAATGAAAAGAGACTCAACCAAAAGAGATCATCATAAACGTGTCTGAGGATAGAAGTGCATTTCCTAAAATTATTAATATAGTAACAAGTATATTCAACTTTTGCATTAAATAATTGGGTATAGAATCTCATTCCTAAGAAAGCTTACTGAAATGATGGTTCCTTGATGTATGGAATGGGTTGTTTACCTGATGAAGCAACATACAAATATCTCAGGAATAACCAGCTTTAAAACTGACAGCAAACTCCTTAGGGCAAAGACTTTATACGTTTGGCACAATTACACTTATTGTACACCAGTGCTGTCTAAATATTTAATAACTGTTCCCCCACACCTATTCCTGGCAGGTCCAGCCTTCCTGACTTGTCATGTCCATAATCAAATATGTATTTCCACATTAATCATTTGAGGTGTGGTGCCACGTTTAGGCTGGTTTCTCTGGGATGTTGCCAGCTTCTCTAGGGTTGAGGTGTGCTCTGGGTGACTGGGATATATATATAGATAGATAATTAGCCATGAATATCAAACAGTACTTTCTTTTTTTTCCTTGCTTTTAAAACTCTCTTCATCTTTAGAGATTGATGACTTACAGAGTGAGCTGTATTTTCTCCTGAAGGTAAAGCAGTCACTTTTTTCTGAGTTTGCACTGAGACCCTGGCTTCATCATCAAGGCTCTATAACTGTAACTCTAACTTCACTTTGGGCAGCTCACTTGGGCTCTCAGGAGGTCAGCTTGCTCATCTGAAAGAGATCCTCTTGGGCTGTTCACAAATGTTATTTCTGGCCCCCAAGTTCTAGTGTATTGCCTATTTCCAGATGTAATATTTGTGCTTGTTTACTCAGAAGAAAAAAAAATTAGTTCTCTTGTAAGTCTACCTTTTGAGAGAATTCAAAAAAGGTTCTATTAAATACTGGATCTATTATCTGATTTTCTTTTTTTAAGAGAAATTTACTCAATATTAATTATATATAAGCAGGGGGTCAGTGCGGCAATAAATTTGAGTGTCAAAACACATACATGTAGAATAACCTGGCTGTTTAATTATATGGATTTTCAAAGAACAACAAAATTTCAAATGATCAGAAAGAACAAAATCTACTGATTCTGAGACAAAAGTCTACTAATTGTGTGATTGTGTGAACTCCTCTCTTGTTTCCTTTATCAGTAAAGTGGGAATCTTATCTTTCTCTTTACCAAAGAACAAGAAAGAAGGTAAAGGCATCAAGGTCCATTGCAGTTACAGGAGTTTCCACTGGAAATTTTCTGTATAAAGATGCCGTAGAGGCTGGTGCTTCCAGTTTCCTGACCGTGGGAGAGCCTTCATGTGTGTCGGCTTGCACTTTCCCTTTCAGTTGCTCTCTTGACGTTTGCCCCCATTTCCTTGGGTCCGGAACCACCATCTTTGCTCATGCAAACTGTCGTTTGTAGTTGCTGCAGCAGCCCTAATCAGCCCTCAGAACGATTTAATCTGTTCTTTGTTTCCATTAACCACTTCTTCCCAAGGCCCAAGTTTATCTGCCAAAAGGGTAGTAGGTAAGGCTCTGTAAAAATGCTGTGCAAACCCTTTTAGTGTTTCTCACCCTGTCTTCCTCTCCTTTCTGGGAATTCCCAGCCTGCAGTAGTTACGTTTGTACACACACAGGTTTCCATGGGCAACTCAGGTAAACTGGAAAATTCTGTGGCCTAAGTCAAGATCAGGATCATTTCTACCTGTAATCACTTTTACTTTTGTGAAGTTTAAACAAATGGTTCAGGGAAGTGAACCCCAGGTAGCAGGAGCACAGAAAGCTCTGGTTAAACTAAATCGTCACCATTATGTAAACCTCAACACCTAACAATAACTTTCATGCTTCCCGTTACAATGACTTATGCCAATTTTAGTCTCATGTTTAAATTACTAATATTAGATGTTATTGCATGAACACAACCAGCATTGACACTGTTTTTAAGAGCAGTATGTCATATTTATCTTTCTGGATGCTTTTAAAAATGCATACTTCCTCCACAGTGTCCCCAAATACTAATTTTGACTTTTCCATCATTGACTAGGATCACCTTGCCTAATTTGATTTTTGTTTCTATGTTAGTAGATCTTGTAATATTTATTGTTATGATTATTTTTCCATATTGATTCTTCCCCCCAATGGCTGTTATTCATAGAAAAATCACACACAGGATTATTCATTCATTCATTTATTCACTCATTCGTTCTGTAAATACTATTGAGTACCTACTTCCTGCCAGGAAGTGGACTATTACTTGTTCATAAGTCTTGGTCTTCTATTATTACAGAGCTATCTATTCTTCCCTTCAATTCTATCAATATTTGCTTCATATTTGTAGGAGCTCTGATGTTTGGTACATATATTATTATTTTATCTTCTTTCTGAATTAAGGTTTTTAATATTATATGATGTCCTTCTTTGTTGTAACAGTTTTTGACTTAAAATTTATTTTGTTTACTATTAGTATACCACCCCTACTCTCTTTTAGTTACTATTTGAATTGAATATCTTTTTCCATCTTTTCACTTTCAACCTATTTGTGTCCTTAGATCCTCAGATCCAAAGTCTCCTGTAGACAGCAGAGAGTTGGATCCTGTTTTTTAAAAAAAATGTTTATTTGTTTATTTTGAAGGAGAAAGAGTGAGGGAGAGCAGGGCAGGGGCAGAGTAAGAGGGAGAGAGAGAATCCCAAGCAGGTTCCACACCGTCAGCACAGGGCCCAACATGGGGTTCCATCCCACAAACCGGGAGACCATGACCTGAACCCAAATCAAGAGTGGGGCACATAACCAACTGAACTACCCGGACACCCCAGATCCTGTTTTTTTTTTTTTTAATCCATTATGTNCTATAGATACTTTCTTTGTGGTTACCATGGCGATTATATAAACTATCCTAAAGTTATAGCTATCTATTTGAAACTGGTGACAACTTCATTTACAGACAAAAACTCCACTTATTTACATCTCTGCCCATTCCTCAGCTTAAATTGTTGATGCCACAGATTATATCTTTATATATTGTGTATCCATTAACATAGATTTATGGTTATTTTTTATTCATTAGTCTTTAAATCCATAAAAGAAAAAAACAGTGGAGTTACAAACCAAAATTATAATAATTCACATTTTTATATTTGTCCATATATGAATCTTTGCCAGAGGACTTATATATTCATATTGTTTCAAGTTACTATTGAGTGTCCTTTGGTTTCAACTTGAAAGACTCCCATTAACATTTCTCATAGGCCAGGTCTGCTGTCAACTCCTTCGACTTGTATTTATCTGGGAATATCTTCATTTCTCTCATTTTTGAAGAGTGGTTTTGTCAGATATAGTATTCTCAGTTGACAGTTTTTCCTTCTAGTACTTTAAATACATCATCCTATTGCCTTCTAACCTGCAAAATTTCTGTTGAGAAACCCACTAAAAATCTTATTGAAGCTCCCTAGTCATGACGAGTCACTTTTCTCTTGCTGCTTTTAAGATTCTCTCTTTGTCTTTGACTTTCTACAGTTTGATTATAATGTGTCTCGGTGTGGGTCTGTTTGTTTATTCTACTTAGAGTTTGTTAAGATTCTTTTATGTGTATATCCATGGCTCTCCTTAAAGTTGGGACAGTTTTACTATTTTTTCTTCAAATAAATTCTCTGCCCCTTTCTCCCTGTCTTCTCCTTCTTGGACTCTCACGATGCATATATTGCTGTGTTTGGTGAGATCTCAAAAGTCCCTTCACTTTTCGTCATCCTTATTTCTTTTTCTTCTTTAGACTCAACAACTTTAAATGAATCATCTTAAAGTTTTATGATTCTTTTTTTCTGCCTATTTAAATTTGTTCTTGAACCCCTCTAGTAAATTTTTCTACTCATTTATTGTTTTCTTCAGCTTTATAACTTTAGTTTGGTGTTTTTTTTTATGTTTACTTTTTTATTTTTGAGAGAGAGAGAGCACAAGCAGTGGAGGAGCAGAGAGAGAGGGAGACACAGAATCCAAAGCAGGCCCCAGGCTCTGAGCTGTCAGCACAGTGCTCATTGTGGGGCTGGAACCCACAAACCATGAGATCATGATCTGAGCCAAAGTCAGGTAGTCAACTGAATGAGCCACTGAGGTACCTCTAGTTTGGTTCTTTTTAATAACTTTGATCTGTTTGTTGGTGGTCTCATTTTATTCATGAATTATTTTCCTGATTTGTTTAGTTGTCTGTGTTTGCCTTTACCTTACTGAGCATACTTAAGAAAATTGTTTTAAAGTCTGTTATGCCCAAGGCCTGTGTTTCTTTAGGATTAGTTTCTGGAGATTTATTTTGTTCCTTTGAATGGGCCATATTTACCTCTTTCTTTGTATATCTTGTGATCTTTTGCTGAAAATAAGGCGTTGAAAAAACCTATTTTCTCATCCAGTCCTAGTAAACTGGCTCTGTGCAGAGGAAGATCACTGATTAGCCTGCCATGAAGATTCAAGGCCTTCTCAGCCATCTTCTGGAATATATGTTTTCCCTGGGTCTGTGCATATGCTTTTTCTTCTCCAACTCACTTGTATCCCCAGCTACTTTTAAATCTATTAATTTTCCCTCGAGTTTTACCCCTGCTATTTGTCAGGATTTTAGATATTCTACTGTATTCCTCTACCTGGAATCCCTGGCCCAGGGATCTGCAGCCCCTGAAGGCCTGATGTCCAAAACATGCCACCATTCCCATCAGTGTTCTGAGTAGGCCAGACAGAAACCACTCCCTCCGACAAGCCAGAATGTTGCAAGCAAGTTCCACTCTTTCCTTCTGTCCTGGGGGAGGGACCAGGATTTGGGTGGCATTCTCCTGACCATGTCATGCTGCACTGGGGAGGGTAAGGGCAGGCAAAAATGCCGCATCCTATTGCTTTGAGTGTGACCTCTTCTTGGCTAGACGTGCACTTGGTTGTACAGCTTCTGAACTCATTTCCAGAGTTCCCACAAAGCTACTTGTTCCATATATTGTTGTTCATTTGGTATTTCCGTGGGAGAACAAGGGCCGGGAGCTTCTTAGTCTGTCATTGTGCTGACATCACCCTTGCTCATAAGTAACTCATAATCTAGACACAGAACAAGAATGACATAAATTTTTGTGGTTTAGAAAAAATAACTCTTGAGATTACACATCCTTGTATAAAAAAAATAAACTTCAGGACCAGAGAAACCATTAGAAACCTGTGTACTGGACTTGGTGAGAAATGGCAAGAGCCTGAGCTAAAGCAGAGGTGTACATTGAAGATCTATTTAGGAGTTATAGTTCAGTAGCCTCCTGGATGCACAGACCAGAGATGTAATGATGGAGGAGACATGGAGTCAAGAAATAGACTAGTAGATTCCAGTAACTCTGTGATTTTAGTCAAGTTTCTTGGCCATTCTGAATTTCATTTCCTCGTCTATAAAATAGGGTGGTTCTGAAGTTTAAAAGAGATACCGCATATGAGTGCCTAGTATATATATAGTAGGCCACTAATAAGAGTTTCTTTTTTTCTCATCCCCCTATCTTTAACCAGTATTACTAGATTATGCCATTTAGTGGATGGTGATACTATTAACTGAATAGGAAAAGTAGAAGCCAATCTTTTAAATCCCTGTGTTCGTTGGTTTGATTGTTTGTTTTTAACTCCTACTCTTCAGTGCTAGTCTACATTAGGCAGGTTCTATATAAAGAAGAGTTTGCATTTATATTTATCTTTCCCAGACAAGCTGTCCTAAATTTCCTAAAATTATTATCTGATTCCCAGAATGTTCTCCAAAAATGAAGCAGGAAGCAAGGTCACTTTTAGCACCCTGGTTGGTCCCAGGTTATTCTGTAAATTTGGAGCTAAGTGGTAAAAATAATTGGTCTCCTGGCTCTTGAACCAAGGCTTTATTACTGTCACCAAATCTGAGGCTTTTAAAGAGTCCTGTGAGAATTTTCCCCAAATGATTCTAATTCGACAGATTAACAGCCATGTAAATATATTGTGTGCATTCATGATGACAGTTTGAATGTTATGTTTAGAGATTATGAAAGGAAAATAGAAAAAGGAATTTCAACTTGCCTTCTCTTCCCCTTAAAGTGCTGACCTTTCTATAAAATTATGTTTCTGTAAGATTCAAATTGCTATCAATACTAGAAAATATAAGTTCTCCTGCAACTACTATTTCATGCGGAATATATATCTAGCTTTACAAATCCTAATGCAGTGGCTTGTAACGGATGAGAAAGAACAATTTTAAAACCTTTTCTTGAGATATTTTAGAAAAATCAGGATGATGTGTTTACCCCTTGATACCCCTTGATTCAACTAAACAAATCAACTAGCTGTAGTTATGGTATGTGCATCAGATTTTAGAAGATGATAATTATATATCCAGACATTCCATTCTGATAGGGAAAACGCTATTGGCTTATAAAACATGAAAGCTGAGAAGTTGGGAAAATGCCAGCATCTAGCTGGGGAGTGATAAAGGCAACTGGACCCCTGTGCTGTTTCTTGCAAGTCACACCCCAACTTCCCACACGACCGAGAAATGGACTTTTCCAGAGTCCTGAATTTGATTAATCATGTTGTATTTTTTTTTAAGTTTTTAAATTTATTTTGAGAGAAAGAGCACAAGCAGGGGAAGGGCATAGAGAGAGAGAGGGAGAGAGAGAATCCCAAGCAGGTCCCACACCATCAGCACAGAGCCTGACGACTTAGGGCTTGAACCCACAAACTATGAGATCATGACTCAAGTCAAAGTCAGATGCTTAACCGACTGAGCCATCCAAGTGCCCCAAATCATACTGTATGTTTTGAATTATTTTTAAGAAAACAAAGGGTATAAAATATTAAGTAATAACATCTAATTCTTTTCTCCTCATCCTACTGCTGTGGTACGTTGCTGGATCTTCTCTCTTATCTAGTGAAGTAGCCACATTTGTTGGCAAAATGTTACCTTCCACAGAAAAAGTAAGAATCACATTTTTTTTATATTGAAGATGATGAAACACTGGAAGACTTCTTATTATAATTCATTGTTACACACGTAGAGATGTATTTTTGTTTAGCAAAGTCCTGGTAGTTGGAAAGACACAATTATTCAGTGAGTATGTCTTTGTCTATTTTGACATGTGACACTGTGTTATTCAGAGACTTTTATTCAAGGACATTGTAAGGCTGCATTTCTCAGAGATGACACATGAACATGCACAGACACAGATAATAGTTTTGTCTCATAAAGCCTTATCTCTTGAAAGACCTGGCTCAGATGATAAGATTGCCTCATGGAGCCCTGATGTAATTGAGGCAGGTGCCCAACAAGGTATCTGCTGGCATCCCAGACTCATTTCTGGGTCCCAGACTCATATACACTCCAGGTATACTGAACTCCAGGCAATAACTGAAACCTGTGCACCACTTTCTTTCTTTTCTTTCCACCTGCACTTCCTACGCCACCATCCATGCACTTTCCCTCGCCTCCATGCTGTCCCCACTGGCTAACATACACTTCATCCCCTCCTGCTCCATCAATGCTCTGATTGTCCTATAATTTTCAGCCTCCTTCAGAACTTGATAAGCATTAAGCCCTTCTGGAAAGCTGCCTTTACATTCATGCTGAGTTGGGTCCCTTTCTAAGTATGCCTTAGAACCCTCTGCAAACCTTGGTTATGATGTTCTAGTCACTTGTTTTCTCCCCCATAGGATAGTGAACTCCTTGAGGATAAAAATTTGTGTTTTTTCAAATTAAAAATACCTACAGTACTACCTGGCACCTAGGCAGGACTCAATAAATGTGTGTGTTTTTAAATATAATTTATTGTCAGGTTGGCTAACATACAGTATGTAAAGTGTGCTCTTGGGTTTTGGGGTAGATTCCCATTGAATTCATTGAATAAATGTGTGTTAAGTGAGTAAGTGGACAAATGGGTGAATGATTCTATCCTGATATGTAAATGGAATATTGACATGTGTACACCAGAATCATAGCTAACTCTTCCCAAGTCACTTCCACGTGCCAGGCATGGTACTGGGCTTTTTCAAAGCATTTGCTTATCTAACCCTATTAATGACTCTATGATGGAGATATCTTTATTTTCCCCATCCTGTAGATGAGAAATTGAGGCACAGAGAGTTCAAATAACAAGATCATACCATGCACACAGATTTCAATCAAGGATTAGATGAGCCCTTACACTCAGTCTATACTTGAAGTTGTATGGCTACTAAGCCTATGCTAAAGGAAGAGCCATAGAACTTGCTTTTGCTATATTATTTGTACTAATAAAAAAAGGAAAACAAATCACCTACAACCCTTAAAACAAATATTTGTGTTATCTGTAAATATTTTTTTACTTTCTTTTTAATTAAAAGAATTTTAAGTCCTATATATACATAATTTTTATCTTAACATATATTGTATTCATATTCATGTTACTACCTTGTCCTCATAACCATACTAGTTAATGTGTGATTGTCGTATTCCAGGTGAGTTGATACGCTTAGCCAATTACCTACTCTTAGACATTTGTTTCTCTCTAACAATACTATGGTGAAAGTATTGTATATTGGGGATCTCTTTTGATGTTTCCTTAGCTTTTCAGAAAGGGAATTTCAGCATGAAAGACACACCAATTATTTAACAGGGAAATAATCAAGGGGCCCAGGCATTCAGCACTATGTCTGTGGTTTCTGGAGGCGCTAGACTGGGAGAAAAGACTAGCTGTGATAGGGTCCTTGGGCTAACCCTTATTAACTGGGCAACCTTCCCTGTGGGGAAATGTCCCAAATCCAACAGCTCAGACAGAGGACAGCCTGAGGAAGAACTCATAGTCCACACCTCTTTAGAATACAGAATGGAATCTGGTGAAAGTTGGCATCTGTCATGGCTACAAATACAAGTTGGGAAAATTGTCAAGACAGGGCCATGTACATCATGTGAGGTCTGTGGAAGAGAGGAAGTAGCCCTGGACTAAAAAGTTGCCTGAATTATTTAATGCTCCTTGGGGGAACTTAATGTTGAAAGTCTCAGGAATTTAAAAAGCAAACAAAAAATGCCAGCTAGCATAACTGATGTCTGCTTCTTGGCAGAGGTGACTCCAGAGCTGTTGTAGACCTAGACTTCTTGAGACATTTCAGAGAGGACACTGTCATTTATGTGATGATAAGGATCACTTCTATTTTTGTAGTTTATGTGCACGCATTTAGCATAACACTTGGTACATACTAGATGCTGAATAAATATTTGTCAAACTAAGCCATAGGTAGGGTAGAGAGCATGTGTACTTTGGCATCAGAAAGATTTGGATTTGAAACTTATATCTATTGCTTACTGACTGGCCTTGGACAAATGACTTCACCTCTCAGAGCTTCAGTTTCCTCATGGAAAATGAGGACAGTCAGGTGGCTCAGTCAGTTTAGCATCTGACTTTGGCTCAGGTCATGTTCTCATGGCCCATGGGTTCTAGCCCCATGTCGGACTCTGAGCTGACAGCTTGGAGCCTGTAGCCTTCTTCAGATTCTATGTCTCCCTCTCTCTCTCTGTCCCTCCCCATTTGTTATCTCTCTCTCAAAAATAAATAAATAAACATTAATTTTTTTTTAAGGAGGGCAATCTGATTGACCTTGCCTAGTGATTTATACATTGTTTGGCTATGTAATGATTTGTAGGAGATAACCACATAGGGAAAATCCAAACATTGCTTATGGCAAAACAATGTCTTAGGTAAGAGAAATTAAATAGGTAAGAAATAAATAGGGAGAGAAATGTGCAGGAATATAACTTTATGCAAAAGTAAGAGAGCTGCAGGAAAAATAGGAATAAGGTGTGGCAGGAACTCACCAGAAATATAATTGAAAGTGAAAGAACCAGCATTTCTAATTCTTACAAAATGAACTAGTTATTTCCCACCTGATGACATGTTAGAGCCTTCTATGGATAATCTCATTTTTTTTCATTTGGCTTCTTATTTACCTCTAAATATGTTACACCTCATATAAAAGATTTTATAACCTAGGGATTCTGAAGTATTGTCCTCAGTCGATCCTGCCGCTGTTTAGAACATTGTGAAATTTATTTTGAAATTCTCATTTGGTCTGCAAAGTGCTTCCTAGAAATCTCTTTAGGAGATTAATTTGGCATAAAATAGAAATTACAATTTGATAGGAATTTTAGAATTCAAATTCATACCTTGTTTTATTAGTATAAAAATGGAGTTGTGTACTCCATGTAGGCACGTGTAGTCGGTGTGTGCGTGTGTGGGTGCGTGCGTGCGTGTGTGTGTGTGTGTGTGTACTTTGGTAAAATGGTGTTACTTGGTGCTAAGACTGGGTGAGGACTCTGAGAACGCAAAAGCTGGAGGACAGCCATAACAACGCCACTCTGAGCTCTTCCCATGGTGATCTTCTCAAAGGCTTCTGCTCCCTCTCCTGATGTTTCATGCTCAAGGATCGCTGGCAATAATGAGCCTCCCGTAGAACATTTTTTTTCCTGATTTTTCAAGCATGCTGCCATCCTTTCAACAGCGCGTCCAGGAGCACCTGGGTGGCTCAGTCGATTGAGTGTCCAACGTGGGCTCAGGTCACGATCTCACGGTTTGCTGAGTTCCAGACCCGCATCGAGCTTGCTGCTGTCACCCTGTCAACACAGAGCCCACTTTGGATCCTCTGTTCTCCTCTCTCTGCCCCTCCCCTGCTTGCACTCTCCCCCACAAATAAATAAATATCAAAATAAATAAACAGCACCTCCAACCTTACAAAGCGAACACCGATTAAGAAAAAAACCCTGCTAATTTCTTTGTAGATTTCTAAGCTATTCATCGTCTGGTCAGAATGCCAGCTCCCCTGGTTCTCCCAAGAATGGATGTAGCTTTCCCTTTAACTGATAACCTATGTTTCCTTTGATTCATTTGTGGTTTATATAGCTTAAGGGCTTTTTCCCTTTAATTTAAAAAGTAAGAATAAAGCACTTCACCCAAAAGAAGAATAAAAAATACTATGACACCTATCTACCCACTCTCAAAACAGATGCTAATAGTGTAAGAAATTAAAACTTTCATATATAGATTTTCCTTGACTTACGATGCAGTTAAATCTCAATAAACCTGTCATAAGTTGAAAATATCATAAGTCAAACATGCATTTGATCCACCAAACCTACTGAACAGCAAGGCTTTGCCTAGCCCACCTTAAATGGGCTTAGAATATTGGCATCAGCTGTGGCTGAGCAAAATCATCTGTTACAAAGCCTATTTTATAAGAGTGCTGAATATCTCATAAAATTGATTGAATACCGTACTGAAAGCGATGAACAGAAATGGTTGTAATTAAATTTTTTAAATATTTATTTTTGAGAGAGAGTGTGTGAGCAGAGAAGGGGCAGAAAGAAAAGGGGACACAGACTCTGAAGCAGGCTCCAGGCTCTGAGCTGTCAGCACAGAGCCCGATGCGGGGCTCAAACTTACAAACCCTGAGATCATGACCTGTGCTGAAGTCAGACACTTAACTGACTGAGCCACCCAGGCGCCCCAGGAACAATTATAATCATACTGGTTGTTCACCCTCATGAGCATGTGGCTGACTGCAGCTATGGCTGCTGTCCAGCGTTGCCTGAGAGTATTGTGCTGCATATCACTCAGGAAAAAGATCCAAATTCAAATTTTAATACGTGGTTCTACTGATTGCATATCACTTTAGCATCATCATAAAGTAGAAAAATTCTTAAGTCAAACCACTGTCAGTTGGGTACCATCTGTGTGGTGGGACCTCCCTCTCCACCCTTCTATTCCTCCCTTCCAAAAGATAGTAATGGATTCCTGACCTTCGTGTACTTCATTCCTATGAGGCATCTTAATAGGTTTGCTACATATGTCTCTATCCACAAGAATATATCTTGTTGTAAGCCCTTATTTCCTGTCTCCACACTGGCCTTAGAGTTCAAGCTCCTAGCTTCCCAAGAACAGCTACTACTCCCTCCAATCCTTTCTCTTGGGCTCATCATAGTGTTACCTCCTGTGCACAAAGGTTTTCAGTTCCTGGGCATTTCAGGTCCCCTGTGGCTTCCCCCCTTTCCTACAAACTTAGGTATGCATGTTAAAAATTGTGTACTGTATTGCAGCCTGCCTATCTGGGTAATTTTAACAAGAATCTTTTCAGGTTATACTCTCTACAACACTGCAGAAACTAGACGTTCTCACTTTATTTTTATAAACCAGTCATTTTCCTGTCTTTGTGAATGTTCTGGTGGGACTACGCATAAGACCATGTTTGATATGCATGCGTGTTAGGACCCCTGTCTACAGTCGCGAGTCCCCCAGGCCTCAATTTGCCCAGTTATGTAAACTTTTAACTTTAAGATTCCGTAATTGTTTTTTTTAAAAATATTTTTTTATTTATTTCTAAGAGAGAGAGAGAGACAGCATGAGCAGGGGAGGGTCAGAGAGAGAGGGAGTCACAGACTGAAACAGGCTCCAGGCTCTGAGCTGGCAGTCAGCACAGAGCCCGACGCGGGGCTCGAACCCACGAACCGCGAGATCATGACCTAAGCGAAAGTCGGACGCTTAACCGACTAAGCCACCCAGGCGCCCCATAAGATCCGTAATTGTTAAGAAGTGTAACAGGAGATGCCAAGTATTTAGGACTCCAACAAAAGAGGTTTTATAAAAATATTAACTCAAAATTGGCATAATTTTGCATAAACATTTTTAGAGAAATTTTATTTAAACAACCTTCATTTCTTCTTATGTTGAGAATATTTCCCAAAATGACTGTAGATATTTTCTAAAAGAAGACACATAGGACCATAAAGTAACATTTTTTGTGTAATATGTGAATATGTTGCTTTTTTAGCAAATAGCCCTCAAAAGCTTGCATTCTTTTCCTTAATAATGGCTATTCTGTATTTCTTTCTTAACAAAGCTTCCTTTGCCCTTATCCACTCAGTCAAACCACTGCCAACTTTTTAATTATAAAGAACTTACCTTACAGGCTACTTTGAGAGAGATGAATCCTGACCACTTACTGGAAGGATAAAACTAGAAATCCTAGTTAAGTAAAGTTTCACCTGAAATGTTCTGTTCTGACAGGGTCATTTTTCCTTTTAGAAAATCTGGCACGGGACTTTGTCCCCTGGGCCAGGTTTCACCTATGTGCTCCATTGCCTCCAACGCTTTGCTATGATCTGCTTGTCGTTTGCTTAAAGCCCAGTAAACATAAGGAATACAGCAGGCTCTTAGCCAAGCTGAGAACTAACACTGAGTAATTTCCAATTCTTCCTGATTAAATGTGTCGTTGTGAAACTGGTGGAGGTAACATGCCGCGCCTGGAACTGCACACCAGGGCACAATCAGAATCGTCAATGTAAGTCTCCCCCCCCACCCCCAGGAGTTGCATAATGTGTGATTTACGCATACCATGGGCAATGCCTCCAACGACTCCCTGTTGCTAACACTAAGGTTGGCCCTGAGTTTCGAACCATGACTGCAACTTCTTCCATTTTAAAAAATGTACCTGGATATTTATATTCCCCCAATATAAATTGCTTTGAAATGCATTTTATATCATTTGGGGGGATAAACATAAGCTTAGGAAAACTGATTATGGAAAATAAAGAGCCTGTTGAAAGAGATAACCATGGCAAGTGATTCTGGAAGTTTTAAGGAAACCTTGAGGTAGAAGTCTGTCAGTCCTGAGAGTGTGGGGGAAAGGGGAGCCTTCAAGGTCCTTTATCAAGCAGGAGATGGCTTCTTTTTTGGAGTCCAGGTAAAGAGACAAACTAACATCCAAACCAAACAATAGGATGCCGGTTCTGCCTCAAAATGCCATCATATGATGTAGGGCAAGACCCAGGCCCTGTGGTCCATAGTCACAGCAGATGCCTTTCCAAATGTAGCAGATGTTAACTTTGTTTCCATTAGTACCATACAGAAGTCTGACACATACTTGCCTTCTTGATTTCCATGGACATACCAGTTTCACCTTACTCGCTTTCACAGGGTTTTAAGTAACCTGGTCCTCTGTTCCCTGGAAGACATTTTGTTTCCTTGGTATTAATGTCTTCATTGCCATGAACATTCATTATGAATGTTTAATACTGACACAAACTTTTTAATGCTGTTGATCTAGTTTAACTACCAGGGGTATCTAATGCTGATATTTTAACCTTCCCCCCATGTGATTGGCCTGTTTCTAGGTCCAACTATTCATTCATGCATTCATTCAACAAACATTAAGCATCTTTGATGGTCTAAGCCTCTACAAGGCTGGGACTTAAGTTGCAAAATAGGGACGAGAAGAAAGTCCCTAGTAATAATCACAACATGTAAGCATTACTCCAGTAGAGGTCAAGAGAGTGTCATGGGACCATACAGGAGGCAGCTTTATTTTTTGTGCTCCTAAAATAGAATCTCAAACCTCCTGATCCTTAAATTTACTGTTAGCCAATAAACCATATTCTGACATAATTGCTTACTTGTTCCTGAATTATTGAATAATTTCATTCTTTTTAATATTCTAGTTAGTCACTGATATATACTCACTACTTCTCTTCCTCCATCTATTCAAAAAATAATGGTACTTACATTTCCCTTCTCTGAAATGGATATCATAATGAAAATATGAAGAAGTCACCTATATTTGGCGGGGCGCCTGGGTGGCTCAGTCGGTTAAGCGTCCGACTTTGGCTCAGGTCATGATCTCATGGTTCATGGGTTCAAGCCCTACATCAGGCTCTGTACTGACAGCCAGCTCAGAGCCTGGAGCCTGCTTCAGATTCTGTGTCTCCCTCTCTCTCTGACCCTCCCCTGCTCACACTGTCTCTCTCTCTCAGAAATAAATAAAACATTAAAAATTTTTTAAAAAATTCACCTATATTTGGAAACTACTGTACAAAGAAAAGTTGCTCTTTCAGACATTGTACTTACTAGTAAAGACATAATTAAAAAATTACAGATAAAAATATAATGGGGGCACCTGGGTGGCTCAGTCAGTTAAGCATCAGACTTCGGTTCAGGTCATCATCTTGCAGTTCTTGAGTTCAAGCCTCATGTCGTGCTCTGTGCTGACAGCTCAGAGCCTGGAGCCTGTTTCAGATTCTGTGTCTCCCTCTCTCCCTGCTCATCCCTTGCTCATGCTCTGTTTCTCTCTGTCTCCAAAAATAAATAGCAATTAAAAAAAAAATATATATATATATATAATAGCTGGGGCACCTGGGTGGCTCAGTCAGTTAAGTATCTAATTCTTGATTTTGGTTCAGGTCATGATCTCATGTTTGTGAGTTTGAGCCCCTTGTCAGGCTTTGCACTGACAGCATGGAGCCTGCTTGGGGTTCTCTCTCTCCCTGCCCCTCTCCTATTCATGCTCTCTCTCTAATATAAATAAATATTTTAAAAATATATCATAATCAACCAGTTATATTTAGTGTTGGTTTACTCAAATATATTTATGCTTTGAATGACCTACTCTAGACATATTTGGATGCCTAGTTATTGGGGATAATCTGAAGATGTGAGACGTCTTTAGAGTATTGCTAGAAGTCAAGGTTGTGAGTTTTTTTTTTTTTAAGAGGAAAAGCAGACAAAGAAATCTAGATGGAGACATGTACATGTCATGTCATGTACATGACAATTAAATGCCATATTTTTGTGGAAAGAAGATAATCTCTTTGTCTACATATTAAAAAGAGCAAAGCACTTATATTTGATGAAGCCAACATCTATGATGAAAGGGAGTAATTGAAGGTTGATATGTTTATTGATAGTTAAGCATAGCATAGAATTAGTTAGATTCCATCAGCTTAACCATAGTAAAAGTGAGAAAGAGTTTTAAGATAGAAAACATGGTTCCTATAATGGAAATCATATGGAAATATGGAATATATAAACTGAAGACAGTAATAGAATCATACATTTGAAGGAGTAATGCAATAAAACCCATGCAGAAGGTGAGAAACTACTGTTTTCTTCCAAGAGGACCTTCCATAATACCCCTGTTAGATCTCTTGGATTGTTAAATGATTCTTTGAACTTTTCTGGACGCTGTCGGAAATAAGGAACTTCCTACAGTGAAATCAGTCCATTCCCTTAGTGAGCAACTCTAATCCAAAAACTTTTCCTCATACTAGAACCAAATTCACCCACCTGTAACATCTACCGAGTTCTGTGCTCCAAAGACACAGGAAATAAGCCCAGTCTTTCTGCATTGTGACAGTACTTTGCTCATACTAAAAATGGCCATGGTCCTTCTAAGTTTCTCTTCATAACCTAAATATCTCCCAATTCTAAATTGTTCTCTGTTGCAGCTTATTGTTTTACTCTTCAGTATCCTGGGCTTCAGTTTGTGAGATTCCCTTTAAAATACAGTGGTAACACCTCCACATGTGGTCTGAACACTGCCAAAATGAGATTTCCTTTTGAAAGGTAGTCCTATCATGTTACTGTTTTTTAGTACTTTCATTCCCAATCTTCTGAGTTTCTTTTCTGGGTCTGGTGCTTTTTTTTTTTTTTTTTAATTCAAAACCAGTACTTGAGCACCATGCTATTTCAGGCACAGTATTCGGCCCTGAGGACAAAAGATGAGTAAGACTCACTGGAGAACTTTATGATACTCTAGTGGGAGTGACAGACATAAAAAATAATTACAATATGACGTGTGATATATATGTGAACTCAGTGCTCTAAGAACATAGGAAAGAGAATTTACTGCCTGAGGAAACTGGTAAAAGCTAATCATTCATTCATTCAATCAATAAATGTTTCCCAAGAACCTTCTATGTTCAAAACACATAATAGATACTCATTTGTAGATTCAGAATCATATTAAGTATGGTATCTGGGCTATATATTTCTACACTACCTGTGAAAGTTTAATGTACTGTTTGTGAACTTCATGGCTACATTTTCTTGTTTTTTAATCCAGTAATATGAGAAGGTAGTGAATAACTATTGGTTCCTAAATGATTACTACTTTCTTTTTAAGTACTTAAGAACTGGGGCACCTGGGTGGCTCAGTCGGTTAAGTGTCCATCTTCAGCTTAGGTCCTGATCTCACAGTTCGTGGGTTCAAGCCCTGAGTTGGCTCTATGCTGACAGCTCAGAGCCTGGAGCCTGCTTCAGATTCCGTGTCTTCCTCTCTCTCTGCCCCTCCCCTGCTTATGTGCTCGCTCTGCTCTCTCCCTCTCTTTCTCTCACAAAAATAAAGAAACATTTTAAAAAGTGCTTAAAAAGCACTTGTTTTATAACTTTCTCTGGAATTTGGACATAAAATAAAATCCATGTCATAGTTTTGCAGTTTCTAAGCTACGCTTTTCCTCTTTGTAATTTACCGCTTGTTCCATTTGTTGTTCTTTCTCCAAAACTAAAATAGCAGCTTTGTGATCACATCAGTAGTCTTTTCAGGGTGCTCATATATGACTTATTTGGGTCTGAAGACTTGAGTGCCTGGGTGTCCCCTTACTATCTCTTACTTCCTGACGGAACGCACAGTGCATTCTTTGGTGTTACTTCCTCATCAAGCCTTTGTTTATCTGCTTCCAAAATTCTTGTTCCCTAGAGAGGCTGCTTTGCCACCACATGAGTATCCTTATAAGTCTCTGGTTTTATTTCTCATGAGGATCATTTGGGGGCATGGGTTCAGAATATTTTATTTTTTAAGCTGTATTCCCTTTAAATTCACTGGTGGGGTTGGTGGTATTCATCTTTTCTTTGCAATAGTAATGAAGGATAAGACAAGAATATAGATCAGCGTCAGGCAAATAATTGGGGAGAAGCTTTGCAAGGTTGACATGAAAAAGATCAGGCAATGGTCTGGCTGAAGCTAGTCTCTATATGAAAAGGAGTTGTAAGTGACCTCATACCTTGGTAGCTCCCTGTCATAAGTGTGTGTGATTTTTTGCTTTAGTGCTTATATTTTCTACATGAATTATTTAATATAAAATGTACCACATGATATAAAACACAAAATATATAAAAACTCTCAGTGTAAAGCCTCCCTTCCTTCCGTATTTCTCATCCATCCAGTGCTACCTCCTTTACCCCCTTTACATTATCCCCATTATTGGTTTCTTTATACATATACAAGTAAATACAAATATAGGTTACTGCACCTCTCTCTTACACAAGAGGGAGCATATTATAAAGATGGTTTTGTCAATTGCTTTTTTTACATTTCATGTATCTTGAAGATTTTTCCAAAGCAGTGTATGTGGAAGTCTTTGCTGTTCCTCAAAGGTATGTGTATTCCACTGGTACGTGTACTATTGTTTACTTACCTACCACCCTATTGATAGACATTTATATTGTTTCCAACACTTTGCTCTGACAACACTGCTGCGGGGAATAACCGAATGCGAGCCAGTGTATCTGCAGGATCAGTTTCCAAAAGTGGAATTCCACGTCATTGTAGGTTGGATAGAAGCTGCCATATTAACCTCCTCTGGGATTTGTATCAATTTACATTCCCACTAGTAACATATGAGGGAACCTATTTTGCCATAGTCTCACCAACAGAATGTATTGTCTAAATTAATTTATTGTTAGAACTTTTTATGTACACATATTATACTCCCCCAACTTAAAAAATTCTTCTGATGCCTGTAACTCTGACATTTTTCATACCCTAGTGAGGAGCATAACACTGCTTTACCTCATTTTCCCTACTTTCAGAGTATGAAGTGCCCCTCCTCATGTTCTGGGCCTCAGCCTCATCCCCCAAATCAGTCAGGACTCGGCTCCCCGATCATCCTTTTGCTCTTATGAGTCTTCTGCATGTCACTTTCTATTTCTTCCCCTATGCCCATGAGCGTACTCCCACTGTCCCTCTTACAACAAGTAGACGGGAAGACCCTCTCTGGACCCCATGTTTTCCTGTAGCAGCAGTTTTTAGAGTTATGTCACCCCATCTAGGAAGTGCTTATTAAGGCCAACAAGCCATACCCCCATTCCTGCCCCACAGAGGTTGAGATGAGGTCTCCCTCCTCTCCTCCCCTGTGGCTCCCTGTCGTTATCTCTGTCACTCTACTTACCATATTACCCGAACCACTTATTTAATTTAATAAATTTTGGGGCACTTGGATGGCTCATTTGATAAAGTGTCTGACCTCGGCTCAGGTCATGATCTTGCTGTTTGTGAGTTCCAGCCCCGTGTTGGACTCTGTGTTGACAGCTCAGAGCCTGGAACCTGCTTCGGATTCTGTGTCTCCCTCTCTCTCTCCTCCTCCCATACTCGTACTGTCTCTTTGTCTCCCTCTCAAAAATAAAGATTAAAAAAATTAATAAAAAATTTTAATAGCCACAATAAGGAATGAAAAAGAAACAGGCAAGTTGATTTTAGTAATATTTTCTATCTAATTCAACATATCCAGTATGTTACCATTTTAACATGTAATCAATATAAAAATGATTATTGAGATATTTTATATTCTTTTTTTAAAGGTTTATTTAGTTATTTTTGAGAGAGAGAGAACCAGCTGGGAAGGGACAGATAGAGAAGGAGGGAGAATCTCAAGCAGGCTCCTGACTATCAGCACAGAACCTGAAGCAGGACTTGCTCTCATGAGCCATGAGATCTTGATCAGAGTGGAAATCAAGAGTGAGATGCTTAACTGACTGAGCCACCCACATGCCCCGAGATATTATATATTCTTTTTCATGTGTGAAGTCTTTGAAATCTGATGCACATATTCTACAGCACAACTCAAATGCTCAATAGCCATGTGGGGTTAGTGGCTACCATACTGGACATCACAGGTTTAGGCTATGACCCAGTGAGGACATAACCAGTGCCTTGCATGTGGTAGACACTCATTAAATGTGGAAGGAGATGAGTGGAAAGGAGCAATCTGCAAGTCACCGTGCATATGTAATAAGGATCATCTTTATTAAATGTTTTTGTCTTTTGCATTTCCTTATGTTCAACCTTTCCCTATTCTGCAAGGGCATGTTTATTTCTAGAAGGTTAGGTTTGCTGCAGCAAGAATGTAAAGTGAAAGAAGGAATCAGTTTTTAGCTATCTCATATCCAAAGCCAGGCTTTCTTTCTTTCTTTTTAAAGAAAGAAAAGGAATGTTTTATATTTCTTTCTATTTTTTTAGCTCTCATTTATATATGAAAATTTAGACCTTACAGACTATCAAATGTACTAAAATCTATTTATAACTCAACATGTCCAAGAAAGCTCTTGCTATCTACCCATTCTCAGTAGAAATAAAAGATTTTTTTTATGTAGTACGTGTAACTATGTATAATACATTTAAGATTAATAAGAAATTAGCAAAAGAAGTATCACTGTGCAATGTGATCAAATGATTTTAATGCAACCAAGACCTGGTTATGTAGTGTGTAGATAAAAGACACTATGCTGCAGGGTAAAGGACAAAGATCATCCTTTTTAAAAAGTAAATTTAGGAATAATAGAATGCACTAATCCTATTCTACGTTTTGGCCCATCTCCACAAAACGTTCTTTAAGATGTATTCTTTCTTCACCCTTGACCTCATTCAGAATGTTCTAACGCTGAAACAATGTTGCAAGATAACAAACAGAAGAATGCCAGGGAAGAAGACTAGGGCTTGACAGTTATTGAGTGGAGACAAAGGGCTGATTTGTTGCTTTCTTAGTTACTAGAAAAGATCATTAGGGCCAGGTGGGATGCACGTGGGTAAAGAGGGCACCTGAACAAACAAGTATTGAATTTAGAGAATGCCTTCCAGTCACTTCTGGGCTACGTTCCCAAGGCAGACTCAAAAGTTACCTGCCCTGCCAGGTACCTACTAATCTATCCCCCTGGGAAGGAAACACAGTCTCCATGACTGTTTGAGGTGTCTCTTGAAAGCTCCAAGTATGATTTTCTTTTCTGTACACTAATTGGTGCAGTACCTCATTTTGAATAATTAAACAAGTACTTTTTAAAAATGTTTATTTATTTATCGTGAGACAGAGTATGAGAGAGTGGGGGAGGGGCAGAGAGTATGGGATAGAGAGAACCCCAAGCAGGCTCTGCACTGCCAGCACAGGGCTCAATCTCACAAACCATGAGATCATGACCTAGGCCAAAATCAAGAGTTGGATGTTAACCAACTGAGCCACCCAGGCGGCCCTAAACAAGTAATTTTTGATGGTGGAGTGGATCTAGTATTCCCTGAAACTGTCCTAATAGTCCCAGTTGAAGGAAAGACTTCACAGATATTTCAGTGTACCTACAACTAAGACATTGATGTCAGCCTTTAGATTCAAGCTGATAGTTCCTGGCAGGGGGGTGGAGTGGGGATGCAAATTCAGGTGAATTAGAAGATATAATATGAGGTGTCATCTGCAAAATAAGAAACTGAACACTTCATTTAAAGTTTTGGTTTTCTCTTAGGCTTGTATTCATAAATGTAAAAAAGAAATGCTTGGTATAGTGTGGAATACCATTGAGGCTTTTTTTCCCTTTATATAATCCTAGTATTTTGTATCTGTGGGATATATAAAATAAGCTGAGTGCTATGACCTCCATGATTTTGCCCCAGGCATTTAACAGGATGCCAGCTTCCCATGTATAGACCTGCCAGTCCCACACACTCTGTACCTACTCTGTGGCAAGTTGAGCTCATCATCTTCCCATGTGTACTCTTTCCTCTAATGAAGCTTCCATTATCCCATTCAAACACCAGTGTTCTCGGCAAAGGAAACAATCAATAACACTAATAGGCAACTGATGGAATGGGAAAAGATAGTTGCAAATGAGATATCAGATAAAGGGTTAATATCCAAAATCTATAAGGAACCCACCAAACTCCACACCCAAAAAACAAATAATCCAGTGAAGAAATGGGCAGAAGACACGAACAGACACTTCTCCAAAGAGGACATCCAGATGGCCAACAGACACATGAAACGATGCTCAGCATCCCTCCGCATCAGGGAAATACAAATCAAAACCACACTGAGATACCACCTCACGCCAGTCAGAGTGGCTAAAATGAGCAAATCAGAGGACTCTAGATGCTGGCGAGGATGTGGAGAAACGGGCACCCTTCCTCCACTGTTGGTGGGGGTGTAAACTGGTATAGCCCCTCTGGAAAACAGTGTGGAGGTTCCTCAGGAAACTAACAATAGAACTCCCCTATGACCCAGCAGTAGCACTGCTAGGAATTTACCCAAGGGATACAGGAGTGCTGATGCATAGGGGCACATGTACCCCAATGTTCATAGCAGCACTCTCCACAATAGCCAAAATATGGAAAGAGCCTAAGTGTCCATCAACGGACGAATGGATCAAGAAGATGTGGTTCATCTATACAATGGAATACTCCATAGCAATGAGAAAGAATGAAATCTGGCCATGTGTAGCAACATGGATGGACCTTGAGGGTGTTATGCTGAGTGAAATATGTCAGGCAGAGAAGGACAAAGACCATATGTTTGCACATATAGGTGGGTTAGGAGGAAGCTAATGGAGGACCATGAGGGAGAAGAAGGGGAAAAATAGTGGGGGAGAGGGAGGGATGCAAACCATGAGAGACTCTTGAATGCTGAGAACAAACTGAGGACTGATGGGGATGGGAGGGAGGGGAAGGAGGGTGATGGGCATGGGGGAGGGCACTTGTTGGGATGAGCACTGGGTGTTAAATGGAAACCAACTTGACAATAAACTATTTAAGGAAAAATATAAAAATAAATAAAAATAAAATAAAATCGCCCTTATTAAAAAAACCCAAACACCCATGTTCTCTATATTCTATCCCTATCAAAATGCCCTGCACAAATGACCTGAAACTTTTACATAAAACCAATAGAGAAAAGTCTCTTCAAAGACTTGAACCATCGAGTCTTCTGTTTGTGTGTCTATTTCCAATATGACAAGGCATTTTACTGTCTGTCCTTTTCATGGGATGAGGAAGATGAGTTAACTCAGGAGGAAGAATTAAGATTTATCAAGAACAACTGTCTGCTCTAAGACTAAAAATAGGGGTGGGACTTTTTTGGAAGGGGGCATCCTCAAGGCTGGACCCTTTTCCTGATGAGCTGTCAGAAAGGAATGGAACTAATCTTTTGGTTTGGGTGGAGAGCGGGGTGGAAATAAATGCAGAACAGCGTGGTTAATTCCGTTGGTCAGGAAGGGAACCGAGTTGCAGGTTCCAGGGGAGGTGGATGCCCAAGGTTGTGCTTGAATCCATCTCACAAGGCAGGGCCTCAGAGGAATTGGGCCCTAAAGACAAGCGCTGGCACCTAGACCTAAGGAGCCTGAGCAAAAGGGATCTGAGATGAGGTAAAGGGTGGTTTCTGTGGGGAACTTCGCTTCCAAATTTCCCACCATCTGAGGCAGAAAGGAAAGCAGGAGAGACTTGACCTCCACCTGGAAGAACGATGTCAGACAGTAGAGGGGCTCCGAGCCTCCCAGCAGCATGTAGGGCAGCAATGGGGTTGGAAGACATAGTGGGAATAGTTCACTTTACAGTGGTTTACTTTATGTATGTAAATTTCACTTCACCTTCAAAAAAAGGGGGGGAGGTTTAATGATAAAGACTTAACCCTTCTCAGGAACTGGAGGTCCGGCAAACCTCTGGTTGGAGCCATCAGGGCCTTGGGGAATTCTCAAATGATCCACGGGAAGAGGAGGGAACACCAGAGACCAATTAGTAACAGTGTGAACAAGCGCTGGTGCTGGAGAAAATAAAGAAGTGTGGTTTCACTTGACCTTCACGTATTGTGGAGCAATGCATATCTATTATCTTTTAAACAATATTTTTTTAATGTTTAATTTTGAGAGAGAGAGAGAGACAGAGTGTGGCCAGGGAAGGGGCAGAAACAGAGGGAGACAGAATCTGAAGCAGGCTCCAGGCTCTGAGCTGTCAGCACAGAATCCAACACAGGGCTCGAACTCACAAACCATGAGATCATGACCTGAGGCGCAGTCGCACGGTTAACTAACTGAGTCACCCAAGCACCCCTATCCTATTAAAAATATTGTTGGCTCTGCACTGCCTACAGAAATTAAAAATCCAAAGCTTTTGTAATGATGTTCCAGATTCTCTACATGAAGCTCCAAATCTTTCGTTGGAGTCTCATTTTCTGCCACCTTCCAGCCAGCCTGCATCCATAGCTGTTCTTTGATGTGATTTCTGCTTGGATATCTCTCTGTCTTACTCCTGTGGTGATAACAGACAGATGCCAGTTTGGGATTTTTAATGGGTTCAGTGTGAGGGGAAGAGCCTTTGAACAGCAGACCTGTTTGTTAATTGTCCATCTCTTACTTTCCTAAACTCCCCACTTCTCCCTTACCCTCCATATAAATTTTGTATCTCAGTAAAAAGAAATCTCATTTTTCATCTTATCAAACAATTAATCACTTTGCCATTTATTTGCCTGGTATATGTACTCATTCACCCAAGAAATTCACCCAAGAAATATTCAACAAACATATCAGGCACTATGGTTGGCCCTAGGAATCCAAAGATAAATAGGTCATGGACCCAGGAAAGCCCTGCAATTCTAAAAGAAACCAAAATTAACAGTTTCCCAAGAAAGAAGGCTCACCTCTCATTATAAAAGCTATGTGACTTCAGGCATGCTTATTTACATCTCTTAAGAAGGCTTTCCGAGTACACGTGACTTAAAAGATGTTTTGAAGACTTATTTGTATCTCATTGATACAATCTTTGTTCACTTAAAATATTGAACAATTCAAAATGATTCTGTCAGCCACTGCGGTACCTTATGGTTATTTAGTAAATACGTAGCTAAAAGGCCACTGAAGCAGGATCTCTTAAAATCCCCTTTTCCAGCTCACTGCATCTTTGACTATGAAGCGTGCAAAGCCTGAAAACAGGGTATCATGGGAGAGATGGTTTTGCCAAAATAGGATATTAAACAGCATATGGGTCATAACTTGAGAAAATCTGGAGGTAGGCATGTGAACATGGTAATTTTTTTTTCTCTTCCGACATAGGTATCAAAGGAGGAAAACAATGCATTGGACTGTATCCAATTAAATAAAAACTATGGGAGGAAAACAGGGGCCACAACTTTGATTTTTCAAAGAGATTAAGTCTGGGTGGAAAAGATGATGGTGCCCCAAAGGACAGAGACAGTGGGACCATTCCCAAATCAGCATCTCCAGTCATGTATGAATATTCTTTTCTTAGCTGGAGTCTTTTAACAGATAATTTATTTTGAAAAATAATAAGAAAATGTGTCCGTTTAAATTCTGTAATTCCTATGCTGTGATTTCAGTTCATTTCCCATGACTTTTGCTCTTCTATAGAGATCTTTAATATGCTTGTCATGAGAAGGAAATATTTTCTTCTAGGTTCATTACCTGGACCATGGTAAATAGATGATGTGGAAACTTACCTAACATGATCAAGTAAATTCTGGAATGTAAATTACCCTCTCTCTGTGGCATTCTGTTTGCAACGTAATTATTGCCTATTTAATACTGATTTTCCCAGCCCCTAGAGTGTACGGGAAAGAATATTGTAATCCCAGACTTAGCTCCAACCAAAAAAAATTTTCCACATACTATGTCATTTAGCTAAAAGTTTTGCCTTGAATTTTCTGCATCTGGGTTAGATTTTATGTATTAATGTTTCCACCATTACTTCTAGAATATTTGGAATATTATTGGTTAAAATAAATAGGTAATGGAACAGTGTAAATTACAGAAGGTAATAGTATTTGTATAGCACACTACGCATTCACATGCATAGTCTTATTTAATTATCAAACTAAGAATCAGAGTCAGGGTATACTTCTATTCCCAATTTACAAATGGAAAAAAACCAAGTCTCTGAGAGGTTATGTAATTTACTAAGAAACACAGTTATAAATGGAAGCTTTTGAGTTCAACCAATTTTTTTTTTTACTCCAGATCCAGCATTGATTATCCTCTTTTCTTAAAAATTATTTGTTTTCCTGTTTTTCTAAGGTAGTCCAAGTCTGGAATCAGGAAACCTGAGTTTGAATTGCAGTCCTACCAATCCTTAAACATGCGGCCTGGACAAAGTACTTGACCTCTCCAAGCCTCATATCTTGAGGCTATTAAATCTAGCTGATGGCTGACTGACCTACCTCTTGGGATTGTGAAGATTAAATTAGGTTGTACTTATAAAGCTCAAGCATGCAGCTTAATAAATGTTGTTTTTATGTTATTCTCAGAATAATTCTTTTTTTAATTTTTAAAAAATTAATTTATTTAGTTTGAGAGAGAGACAGACAAAGCAAGCAGGGGAGAGGCAGAGAGAGAGGGAGAAAGAATCTCAGGCAGGCTCCACACTGTAAGAGCAGAGCCTGATGTGGTGCTCAGACTCATGAACTGCAAGATCATGACCTCAGCCGAAACCAAGAGTCTGGTGCTTAACCAACTGAACCACCCAGGCGTCCCCTCAGAATAATTCTTAAGGAAACATTTTAAGAATTGATATGAGATTTCTACCTTTATAACTTGCAAATTTAAGAATGTCTATCTGGCTCAATTCTTCAACTCTTTTCTGTTTTTTCTCACCATGAGTACTCTTTGGCAAAGGTGTCTTAACCATACATGAGTCCCCAAAATAAAGTATTTTTAACTTCTTCCTTCTCTCTCTCTCTTTTTTTTTTTTTTTACAAATAGTTTATTGTTAAGTTGGTTTCTGTATAACATCCAGTGCTCATCCCCACAAATGCCCTCCTCCATGCCCATCTCCCCCCTTGCCCCCCACACCCATCAGTCCTCAGTTTGTTCTCAGCATTCAAGAGTCTCTCATGGTTTGCCTCCATCCCTTTCCCCCACTATTTCTCCCCTTCTTCCCCACGGTCCTCTGTTCAGTTCCTCCTAATCCTCCTATACGTGCAAACATATGGTATTTGTCCTTCTCTGCCTGACTTTTTTCGCTCAGCATAACACCCTCAAGGTCCATCCATGTTGCTACACATGGCCAGATTTCATTCTTTCTCATTGCCATGTAGTATTCCATCGTATAGATAAACCACATCTTCTTGATCCATTCATCTGTTGATGGACACTTAGGCTCTTTCCATGTTTTGGCTATTGTTGAGAGTGCTGCTATGAACATTGGGGTACATGTGCTCCTATGCATCAGCACTCCTGTATCCCTTGGGTAAATTCCTAGCAGTGCTACTGCTGGGTCATAGGGGAGTTCTATTGTTAATTTTTTGAGGAACCTCCACACTGTTTTCCAGAGGGGCTGCACTACTTGTTCCTTCTTCTACCACACCTAGCAGTGATTTTATAATTCCATCTATACTACAGTGAGGTTTAGTTCTCCTTTTCCATATTTTCATGCTATGAATTTTCTCTGCTTATAATTCAATTTAATTGATGGGCACAGTTGGGGAAATTCTCAATAAGTCAAAAATGTTAATCTTACTCTTCTTGCAATTATGATAAGACATATAGTTAGAATTTCTCATTCTTTTTTTTTTAAGGTTTTTTATTTATTTCTGAGAGAGAAAGAGAGACAGCATGAGCAGGGGAGGGTCAGAGAGAGACACACAGAATCTGAAACAGGCTCCAGGCTCTGAGCTAGCTGTTAGCACAGAGCCCAATGTGGGTCTTGAACAACAAACCGTGAGATCATGACCTGAGCCGAAGACGACCGCCCAACAGACTGAGCCACCCAGGTGTCCCAGAATTTCTTTCTTAATCTCTTTAATAGTTCCTATCTCTTCTTCTGTCTGTGCTACATTCTACATAATTTCTTCAGATACACTTTTCATTTCACCAATTCTTTCTCCAGCTGTGTTGAATTTATTGTTAAATCTCTTCATTTCTAACTTCACTTATTATAATTTTAATTTCTAAAGTGTATTTGTTTCCCTGAGTAATCTAGAGAGGCACCTGGGTGAGGGTGCACCTGGGTGGCTCAGTTGGTTAAGCATCTGATTTCAGCTCAGGTCATGATCTTGTGGTTCAAGAGTTCCAGTTCTGCATCACGCTGTTTGCTGACAGCTCAGAGCCTGCAACCTTCTTCCGATTCTGTGTCTCCCTCTCTCTCTGCCCCTCCTCTGCTTGTACTCTCTCAAAAATAAATAAAACAGATAAAAATTTAAAAAAATATTTCTGGTTCTCTGAACATATTTTCAAGTTTGTCTTACATTTATTTAAACATAATAAATGTAGTTATTTCAGAGTCTGTATTTACTAATTCCGTATCTGAAATCCTCGGAGATCTATTTTTGCTGTCTGTTATTTCTGCCAATTGTTCCTTATGATGTCTTGGTTCCTTGTGTATTTAGCAAGTTTACTAGTCACTTTTTTCCTGTGAACTACTTATTTTCCTTGGAATTTTCTTTGTGACAATTCTTTGAACCCAACAAAAGATGCATTCTTTCAGAGATGTTTGGCACTTATTTTTTTTTCCTAATTTTTATTATTGAAGTATAGTGGACACAGAACGTTATCTTAATTTCAGGTGTACAACATAGTGATTAAACAAGTCTACACTGTATGCAATCACCATAGTGTAGTCATCATGATCACCATCCAGCATTATTATGGTATCATTGAGTATATTCCCTATGCTGACTCTCCATCTCCATGACGTACTTATTTTATAAATGGAAGTTTGTATCTCTTCAACCCCTTCACCCACTCTGCCCATCCCCTTACCTCCCTCCCCTGACAACCACCAGTTTGTATTTATGAGTCTGTCTCTATGTATTTGTTGGTTTTGTTTTTTAGATTCCACATATATGTGAAATAATATGCTATTTCGCTTTCTCTGTCTTATTTCACTTAGCATGATACCTTCTGGGTCTACCAGTGCTGTCACAAATGACAAGATCTCATTCCTTTTTATGTCTAAATAATATTCCATGGTATATATACCTCATCGTTTGTATCCATTCATGTATGGATGGATACTTGGGTTGCTTCTATATCTTGGCTATTGTAAGTAATGCCACAATAAACATGGGAGTACATGTATCTTTTCAAATTAGTGTTTTTGTCTTCTTTGGGTAAATACCCAGAAGTAGAATTACTGGATCGTATGATAATTCCATTTAAAACATTTTTGGAAACCTCCATACTGTTTTTCACATGGTTATGCCAATTTACATTCCCACCAACAGTGCATGAGGACCCTGTCCTCTCCACATCCTCGCCAACACTTGCTATTTCTTGTCTTTTTGATACTAGCCATTCTGACAGTTGTGAGATGACAATCTCATTGTAGTTTTGAATTTTATTTCCCTGATGATTAGCAATGTTGAGCATCTGCAAATGATGTATCTGATAAGGAGTTGATATAAAAAAAATATATAAAGAAGTTACACAACTCAACACCACACACACACACACACACACACACATCTGATGTAAAAATGGACAGAGAATCTGAACAGACATTTTTTCAAAGTAGACCTACAGATGGCACTTATTTCTGCCAGAACACTTCCTGACAATACACAGGATCACTCAAAATCTAATTTTTGGCCAGAAATATTTTGGACTATCTAAGTAGTATGAAATGCAGCCCCAAAGTAACATGAGGACCAGTGTGATAGTCCAGATTTTCAGCAGTGATTCTTTTTCTCTGCTTAGTGCCTAGATTTGAAAGTGTAGTATTTGGGGGGCATCCCCCTGTTGGTGTAAAGATGGGTGCCATTTTCCATTCACATACACTGGGTGTATAGCCCTTTGTAGTCTCAACTTTAGGTTGGACTACATTGGTATAATTAGACCAGCTATTAGACACTCCACAGAGGGAGGAAATCTTTGGGCTTTTTACCTACCCCCTGTGTGGTCTTGAAAATCAAAGCTAGGGGCGCCTAGGTGGCTCAGTTGGTTAAGTGTCTGACTTCGGCTCAGGTCATGATCTCACAGTACGTGGGTTCAAGCCCCGCATCGGGCTCTGTGCTGACAGCCAGCTCAGAGCCTGGAGCCTGTTTCAGATTCTGTGTCTCCCTCTGTCTCTGACCCTCCCCTGCTCATGCTGTCTCTCTCTCTATCTCAGAAATAAAACATTAAAAAAAATAATAAATAAATAAAAAAGAATATAGCTTTGAAAAAAAATCAAAGCTAAAGTTTATACAGTTCAGCCAGTGCCCCCAGAGAGTCAGCTGTGATGTTCTGCTTAACTCTGAGTTCCCTCACTTAGGTTTTACGTCCAAGAATTCAAATAACTTATCCAGAATATTTAATTTGTTTCCAGGAAGAGGGTCAGTCCATGTACCTATTCTTCATATTACCCAAAACCAAAGTCTCTCCCCATAGTTTTACTGATTCAGGCTTTTGTATCAAATTTGGTACAAATTTGGTAAAATTGGCAACTTGGAAAAACGATTTGATCCAGTGAAAATCAAGAAAATATGATTAAGCAATCGACTAAGTTGTTTTTTTTAGAAGACTACGCTGTCTATGCACCTGTGCTGACTTTGCATTCACCCTACAGCAACTGCCTAGCAGGGATGGCCATCAAGCCGGCCCTCACCTGGAGGGCGGCTTCCGACTGATGCCAGGCAGGCTCATGTAGTACAAGCCACTGCTGCTCCATAAGGGTATATAGGGCTCTCAGCCTCTGGAGGGTAGTGTCCAGAACTGATAGTTATCCACACTAGAAGGGCAGGCAGACGGAGGGGAGAGCCAAGAGTGGTGGTGGGCGTGTTAAGTACACTCTTTGGGATACGGTGGAGCATTAGTCCAGAGAAGAAGTCAAAGAGCAAAGGCCGAAGTCTGCCAGCAGGCATTCTCCCCAGAAAGCAGCAAGAAACATGGATCTGGAGTAACTAAGCTTCTCTGCTGCTCCCTGGGCTCTTGACAGCATATCCTTTCACCTCAACCCTAGTGTCCCAACGACGACTTCTACCCCCCTCATGGATGCAGCTTTATTCACTCAGCCCTCTGCCCCTCCTCTGCTCTCCTTCACTAGCCTGGTATCATTTATCAAGCAGAAAAATCTCTCTCTATAAATAGCATCCAAAGCTCTCTCTGCACTGCAATTTTCCTGGCCTTTTGAGCAAGACAAAGACATATTTGGAGCTGTGGGTTAAGGCAGTAGTACCGAGATTTTTCTTGGACCAGTTAAATGTTTAGAAAACTAAAAGTCATTACTAAGAGTTTATTTACTTTTTGGATTTCTAAGTAAAAATATATATTTTAAAAACTCCTGCAAAAAAAAAAACAAAAAAAAAAAACTGCAAACTGTTTTCTGCTATTGTATCCATTTGCTGCATAAGAAACACCCCAACATGTGGTGGCTTCAGACAGCGTGTGTTAATTATTGTCATGTTTCTGGGGCCCCTCTTGTCTGGGCCTGCTTGCCCGGGGCGGGGTGGGCCAGGGTGCTCTCATTTACACATCTGGGCCCTGGGTGTGGCCACCTGGGACCGATAGGGCCTCTCTCCACATGGTCTCCAATCCCAAGTGGCCAGCCAGGGCATGTTCGCATGGTGGTCGAAAGGTTCTCAGCAGCAAGAGAGGAAAGCGCCAGCATACAAGTCCCATTGCCCACAGCAAGTCACATGGGCAAGTCCAGAGTCAAAGGGTGGAGAAATAAATTCCTGCTCTTGGGGGAGCTGCTAAGTCACGTCACAAAGGGACAAACAGGGAAGAATTTATGACCACTTGGGCTGTACCCTACTACCATGTTATTCATCTCATAAAAGAAAAGAACATCTTACCAAAAAATGGTTAGAATAAAAGGTCCTCACATGTAAAATATTCAGCTTTATGAAAAACCCACTGCATTGCCCTATTACTATAATTACTCCTACCACCATGAGCTGGTGGAAACTTCATTCTGTCAACATTCTTCTGGAGAACAGCATCTGGGGCTGTGCTATTAGGAAACTGAATCTGGCAGCATCGCTGAGCACCAGAGAAAAGGCAGGGGGGACCTACAGGCAGGGAAGCCAGCTAAGAATCCAGAGAGAAAATCATGAGAGAGTGTGAGGGAGGCAAGTGGGCACTGAAATAACGAGGGAGCAAGGAAGTGTGATAAATAGCTCAGAGTAGGATTTAGCACCAGGATGTGATGGTGTGTGTGTGTGTGTGTGTGTGTGTGTGTGTGTGTGTGTGTGTGTGAGAGAGAGAGAGAGAGAGAGAGAGAGAGAGAGAGAGAGACAGAGAGAGAATGGAGTCCTAATTCTGAGGATTCCACTCTGGGATAACCCCCAAATTATATAATCATCTGTATTAGTTTTCTACAATTGCGTGACAAGCTGCCACTAACTTAGCAATTACAGACATCTGCTTATTATCTCACAGGTTCCTTGAGTGAGGAGTCAAGCATGGGTCAAAGCTTGATCTCTGCTCCAGGTCTCATAGGCCAAAATCAAGGTTTCGGCTGAGCTCGGCTCTTACCTGGAGGCTCCTGGGACGAATCCATTTTCGGGCTCCTTCAGGTTGTTGGCAGAATTCGGGTCCTTGCAGCTGCATGACTGTGGTCCCCGTGTCCTCATAGGCTTTTCCTTTGCACAAGTTAACAATGGCTCATTGAAACCCCTTGTGCTTTCAAACTTCTGCTTGTTTCTTCTGCCACCAGCCTGAGGAAGCTCTCTGCGTCAGCGGGGTCATGTGATTGGGTCGGGCTCACTTGGCTAATCTCCCTATTTTAGTGTCATTTCTGCCATATAACATGTTCCTGGGAGTGACATCCCATCAAATTTATGAGTTCCAAGGTTTAAACAGACAGCTTTGTGTGTGTGTTGGGAGGGGGTGAATTTTTTTTTTTTCCACACTACAAAGCTACAATATTTATTCTGCCACAAGAATTCACTGGACCGGTTAGCGGTGGGCAAGGAAAACATCCCCATCCTGGCTCCCACCAGAAAATTTCCTTGCCCGTGTTCACAGACTGGTGCTCATCTCTGAACCTCTCTATTCATTTTCACTGGACAATTAACACTCTTTTGGAGCCACTCAGCTGGAACCCTTAGACCACACCACAGGAAGGCGCAGCTCTGTTCAAAGCTCCTGAGGGCCATCATCGGGCCATCATCGTTTCTTAGTGCCACTGTTTCCGCCGCTGGGTTTGCTGAAGCCCCTGCTCATGTGAGGAAAGTGCATGGTTGGGGTTCTCTCTGTAGGGCCATATAATCCCAAATTCCTGGCAGTGGCTGACTTGCGCAGTGGTTTGACGCTGGGGAAAGGGCTAAAGATGGGCGCTTTCAGGTGGCCGCCCTGGGGAGGTTTGCTGGTGGCTGTTTCCCCCGGGGGTCTCAGGCGGCTCCGGGAAGTGCCGCTGGCAGGGCGCGTGCACTGTGGGCTCAGGGTCAGCAGGTGCCTCCCTCTGGTTCAGTTCCAAGGCTTCCAGCTTCACCTGGACCGCAGACACATCGGCGTCGGCATCCCCAAACACGGGCTCCGGCGACTGCCCTTCGATTGTCCTCCCCGCGCCGCCTTCAGATTTTGGAAATTCTGACGACTTTTGGAAAAAGAACGTGATATAATTAAAGAGATTCCTTTTTCATGAAAACACAATTTTATGGTGAAATTACCGTCACCTCACAGGATTATTGTTAGACGTCTATGCTATAAGAATACGAAAATGCATTGCGAAGATAAAGAATTGGAAGGGGCATAGATTCATAGCCTTGGTCGTTGAAATCCACCTTTACTACTCACAAGCTGGATGATCTTAAGTGGGTCAGTGGCATCCAACAGCAATCTCTCTACCCTTGGGGGTTTTATTACTGGCTGCCACTAGGTGTCACTGCCACTGCTGGGGAGAAGAGGAGCTCCTGGCGGCTGTTTCCGCTGTTCCCATGAACCGATTTGGATTGAAATCCTGTGTTGTGGATTCCAGAATGTGGAGCTCCTCATCCCTGGGAGAGTCAGAGGCACAGAGAGATCTTGAGGAATCCAACTCTTCCAAAGGTGTGAGCCACACGTTTGCTTTGGGAAGGATCTTATCATCCATGTGGTTGGGGATGAAGTTTGGGGTGAGGAAGGGGGACTGGGGTGCCTCTAACATGCTTCGCATGTCCTTTTCGGCAAGATCCTGTAGCCGAAGTTTTGGCAGGGAAGTGAAGGGTTTTCTTGCCCTCCGTGTAGTTTGGCACCACTGAGACAGAAGTGGATAAGCTCCTAAGCCTAAGCGCGAGTCATAATGCTGAGGTTCAGGGTCTAAGGTGTAGCCTTGGGATTCTTTGTTGCAAAGGCCCATGTGAAACTTGGCTCTCAGGACCTGTACCATGTTCACGGTTTTTCTTCACTGGGTCAAACAAATGGACCTCAGATATACTTCAGAACCGCAGGCTTCCAGATCAGGACCCTAGCATGAGGGATAGAGCCAGTGCAGATGTGTGCCAGCCCTATCAGGCAGCTAACTGAATGTAGCTAACTTTCACAAGAGAACTCTTGCCATGAAGATCTCTCTCTCGTAGGATGTAGGGTGCACACTTCGAAGAAGATGGCATTTCTAGATTTATGCTTAGTATCTGTTGTGATGGAGTGACCTACAGTGTGGAGGAATGAGTGTTTATACATGCTTTTTTAGCACTAGACCCTAATTATCAAATGTTTCTAGAAGTAACTGTCCATTTTTATGAACCAATGCCACTGAAGAAGACAAAGACTTCACAAGTTAAAAGGTATATTTTATTAATTCATATAATCTCTGTACAGAGAACGCTAATGTTTCAACAACCTAATGGTATATGGAATGTTTTAGAATTTAAAAAACACACAGGAAAATGTAAAAGTTGAATTATAAGTGATTTTTTTCCTTACCATGTATTGTGAGAAAGTCAGCCTTGAGAATTATTCCCAGAAGCTGAGGTCTGAAATCTTTCATGACTTTTTAAAATTTTTTAATTTAAATTCAAATTAGTAAATAGCATAATAATAGTCTCAGAAGTAGAATTTAGTGATTCACCACTTACATATAACACTCAGTACTCATCTAACAAGTGGCCTCCTTAATGCCCATCATCCATTTAGCCCATCCCCCCGCCCATCTCCCCTCCAGCAACCCTCAGTTTGTTCTCTGTATTTGAGAATCTCTTATGGTTTATCTCCCTCTCTGTTTTTATCTTCTTTTTCCTTCCCTTCCCCTATGTTCATCTGTTGTGTTTCTTAAATTCCACATATGAGTGAAATCATATGGTATTTGTCTTTCTCTGACTTATTTTGCTTAGCATAATACATTCTAGTTCCATCCACGTTGTTAAAAGAATGTGAAGAAATAACAAGAAAGCAAATTAGTTTTAAGAAAAATCTACCCAAGCAGATAATGCAATAATTAGATCGGATAGCCAAGGGCTATAGAAGATATAAAGACAAACAGGCGTCCCCCCAGCAGGGGACCTTCCCTCCACCAGCTTGTTCTCTGATAGGGACCCGTTTCTTGGGTGAGAGCCTATCTCTCCTTGCCTGTGAGTCTCAGCTTGCTTGCATCTAGAATATAAACTCGTGAAGTGGTGTACAATCCTGTAATCTGTGCCGATGCCCATACCTTTTGAACGACATTTATAATCAGATCCTGTCTCCTCTCTTGGCTCTGCCATGAGGGTCCTAATTGGTTTATTTTTTATATTAGAAGTATATTTGGTGATGAAAGAACTTTCTAGCACTTGCAAAAAGAAATGATAGTGATGGATGGGATTTTCTAGTTTTTACCGTGCATTAATATAATCCTCACAATGACCCTTTGAGATAGATGCTATTATTCTACCTCACTTGGTAGAAAACTGAGGCACGGGGGGCGGGGGGGTTAGTCATTTTCCCAGTCACATGGCTAGAATGTGACAGAGCAGGATTCACACTCAGGAGGTGTGCACTCACCTGAGTCTCTGCATGCAGCCCATAGTTCCCCAATGGGCAGTTGGATGAGAGCGTGTCACAGGTGAACAGTGCTCATGGGAAGTCACTGGCCCTTCCAATATATGGAATGGGCTTTCACCTTTGTGTCTTCTTTCTACCACCATTTCTAAGGAGAAGCTGGTTTTTTAGAGCCCCAGCTTCCCACTTTGTAAAATGAGTTAAATGTTTCTCTGCTGAAAACATTTAAAGGGTGTGAATCTTGAACAAGATAAGGTACAGTCATGCGCTCAGTAAACTGTAATGCATTATCTCTACCAGGTGTTATAATGATCTCTTATAATTCGGCTTTAAGAAATAGATGAGGCCATTCTCTGATAAAGTATTACTTTTATTCTTTTCAAAATACCTAGATTGTATTTTGCTTGCTGACAGATATTTTGTGAGTTTATATTCCTTTGGAGAGAGGGTAGGAATACACCGTTGAAAACCTATCCTAGAGAAGGTTCTCACTTGTCTCTAAGATAGCATTTAATACGAGCCTGTCTACACCCAAGGCTCTGCTGACATCTGCATCCAACCTAGTAAGTATATGAAGCATTTTGAGATAAATTCTTAATTATGTAAAATAAATTCTTTTAACAGCTGGGGCCAGGGGCAAAAATGCTTCCTGGCCTTGAAGATTGCCTTATTTGTACATAACCAAAGTTCTCCCCCGTAGGTTGCTTTGTTTCCCAGAATATTCTAGAATCTTAGTTACATAGTTGTGTTGTAAGAACACAGTAAATCAAATCTCTTCGCCTGAGCATCAGTGAGTGTCACAGCAGGGCCAGGACGGAGTGGCCTAGTTGCATAGATCACGTATGCTGACTGACTCCACCTGGCAACAACAGGAAGGATCAAGTGTCACTTCAGAAACGGACAACAGGCCAGGATGCTCTCAGTCTTAGAAGTGGCCCAAATCAGTATAGTAAAAAAGATTAAAACCTGACAACCAATTAGGATGGATCAACTTTCTTAAACTCAGATGAATGAATCTTTAAAAAAAAAAAAAAAAAGAAAGAAAGAAAAGAAAAGGAAGGGGCACCTCAGTGGCTTAGTGGGTTAAGCATCCAATTTTGGCTCAGGTCATGATCTCATGGTTCATGTGTTTCAGCCCTGTTTTGGGCTTTAGGCTTACAGCTCAGAGCCTGGAGTTTGCTTCCGATTCTGTCTTTCTCTCTCTCTGCTCCTCCCCTGCTCTCTCTCTCTCTTTCTCTCAAAACTAAACAAACATTAAAAAAAAATAAGAAGAAAAGGAAAAGTCAAAATTGTTTTAGTCTCTGCAAAAAGACATCGTTTTCTACTCCAGAAATAGTCAGGGTTAGATTGTGTGCAAAATGCGTACTTAGCTAGTAATATATTAAGGAACCGTTTTTCTGAATTAGCATTTTTCTCTTTTTCCCAGTAAGATAATTTTTGAGCTGTAGCTTTTGTTCAAATTATTAAATTGCCAGATTTTATAGCCTAAGCAATGTGACTTTATTTAGCCTTATTAAAGTGTCATGCATTTCAACATGGCTCAATTCCTGCTTAAATTTTCCTAGGTTAACATCAAGTATGAATCCAAAAATCCAAAATCATGGACCCCAAAATAATCATCATTCAGATCATTTGTTTAAAACAAAGGGTTTTCTATTTTGAATGCATAGGATCTTATTTGTACTTATTATAAAATTGCTTTAAAAACAGAATTGCATGGGGAACTTTGGTGGCTCAGTCAGTTAAGTGTCAGACTCTTGGTTTCAGCTCAGGTCATGATCTCACAGTTTGTGGGTCTGAGCCCCATATGGGGCTCTGCACTGACAGGGTGGAACCTGCTTGAGATTCTCTCCCCGCAGCCCGCCCCTCCCCCAAGTCGTGCTCGCTCTTGCTCTCTCTCTCAAAAAATAAATACACTTTAAAAACAGAATTGTAGAACTGTCCAAAATGAATCTCTATTATAGTTACTGACTGAATATATCTATATGACTTTGATTTTGATAGTGGTATAAAACCAGTGAATTCAGTTACAGCCTTCCTGTGAATATTCCCCATCTCGCCTTTCCCTCTCAGTGAATCACTTCCTTTGCTGCTTTTGCCTGTTCTCCCTCTCTCTCCATCTTTCAACCTATATCACTTCTCTAGCTAAACCATCTTCCCAGTGGACCTGCAGCAGATGTCCCCTGGAAATTACTTGAAACATGCATAGCTTCTGTATGGAATTCAGTGTGTTTAGTGTCAGGGCATTCCTAGTGTGCAGGAAACTGCTTAGAGTGTGTGTATGTTTATTTCTGTTATAAGCACTTAAGGGCAGGCATTTGTTTTATCCTTCTTTAGGTTCCCATTTTTAAATAAATATTTTATTTATTTATTTATTTATTTATTTACTTTGTCTATAAATCTCTGCTTTCTAGCTTTATTTTTTTTTTGCAAATAGTTTATTGTCAAATTAGTTTCCACATAACACCCAGTGCTCATCCCCACAAGTGTCCTCCTCCATGCCCATCCCCCCTCCCCCCCACATCCATCAGTCCTCAGTTTTTGTCAGCATTCAAGAGTCTCTCATGGTTTGCCTCTCTCCCTTTCCCCCACCATTTCCGCCCTTCTTCTCCCCCTTGTTCCTCCGTCAAGTTCCTCCTAATCCTCCTATACGTGCAAACATATGATATTTGTCCTTCTCTGCCTGACTTATTTCGCTCAGCATAACACCCTCAAGGTCCATCCATGTTGCTACACATGGCCAGATTTCATTGTTTCTCATTGCCATGTAGTATTCCATGGTATAGATAAACCACATCTTCTTGATCCATTCGTCTGTTGATGGACACTTAGGCTCTTTCCATGTTTTAGCTATTGTGGAGAGTGCTGCTATGAACATTGGGGTACATGTGCTCCTATGCATCAGCATTTCTGTATCCCTTGGGTAAATTCCTAGCAGTGCTATTGCTGGGTCATAGGGGAGTTCTATTGTTAGTTTCCTGAGGAACCTCCACACTGTTTTCCAGAGGGGCTGCACCAGTTTGCATTCCCACCAACAGTGTAGGAGGGTGCCCGTGTCTCCACATCCTCGCCAGCATCTAGAGTTCTCTGATTTGCTCTTTAAATAAATATTTCTTGATGATATAAATGATTAGATCTTACTTTCTGACTCCTCTTCTCGACTGCATTTTTCATTCCTCCTAGACTGACTGTAGTGGCTTCAGTGTAACGGTTAATGGTAAAACTTTTCTCTCCTCATATGTCTGCCTTGCTTCTCTTTTCTTGAATCCACACCTGTGCCACTCACTGCAGGAAGAACTCAGAGATCAAGTGGGATCTGCTAAAAATGCCCATGATGCGGAAGCACAGCTGACCATCGAAAGCTCTTTCATGGCATGCAGATATAAAGGGGGAAAAAACTCAAAAGGGGAATTTCACCTGCTAACATTGGGAAGTTTGTCTTTAAATTTCTGTAAGAGCCTAGAACCAGTGATTCTCACCCTATTAGTCCCAACTCTTCCTTTTATGACACATATTTTGCCAAAGATAATACGTTCATCCATCCATATAACTTTTAAAAAATCTATTTTTAATTCCTATATCTGTATCTTATATCTCTAATGTAAAAGAGAAAGGTCAAGAAAGTAAGCCATGATAAACTACTCTCAGAGCGTACGCTGACTCTGTTATGTGGGAGACACGGCGAAGTAGGCAGATGTGTGCACCTGTCACAGAGCCAACCACGAATGTGCAGACACCG